>NC_050581.1:102301175-102586624 GCF_011100635.1 Trichosurus vulpecula
CTAGAGTTCCTTTGACTCAGGAAGATGGGGTCAAGTCAGTAAGTCAACCAACATTTATTGAGCACTCTCTCTGTGTGCCTGGCATTGTGCTGCTGCTGCTGTTTGTCCTTCATTCTCAAAGAAAACCATGCCATCAGGGGGATGATGCCATGACATGCAAGTGAATTGGATTTAAATGAGGAAGGGCTGTGCAAAGTCACCAGCCTCACTTTCTTCTCCGGAGCCATTTGGGTCCAGTGGTCAGATATAGATCAAGACAACTGGAGATGGCCCCAGATGCAGTGGGAGGCCTTGACCTTTTTAAGTTAAGGTCTTTAACAGGTCTCAGTTTGACTGAGGTGGTGACTAAGGCACTGTGCTAAACACTGAAGATAAGAAGAACTGCAAAAACAGTCCCTGCCATCCAAAAGCTTGCAATCTAATAAGGGGGACAACATACAAACAACTAGGCATGAGCAAGCTAGAGCCATGGAAGGGTGGTGGGGGAGAGGTTTGAAGACTTACTAGAGAAGTTACTTGAAAGTACCTCCAAATTTTAAACTGGAGAAACAACCATTAAATCCAATGACTAAAGTGTCACATTACTGAACTAATTATGATTTTATTTTTAGTACTAGTAATGATAGCTCATATTTATGTAATGTTTTAACATTTGCAAAGTACTTTACAAATAATATCTAAGTTAATCCTCATAACAACATTAGAAGGCAGGCACTTTCATTGTCCCCAGTTTACAAATGAGGAGACTGAGGAAGCCACAGGTTAAATGACTTACTGAGGCCACCCAGGTAGTAAGTATCTGAGGCTGGATTTTATCCCAGGTCCTCCTGACTCTAGGTCCAGAGCTCTGTCCCCTAAACCACCTAGCTGCCTCATTAGAGAGTGGTGATATTACTAATAGCAAATGGACCCCTCCCCTCACTTGTTACCCACAATCTTTCTTCCCTATGTGGAAACGGCCAATGAAATTTTGCTTTTATCACATGAAGAACTCTTTCTAGACACCTTTCCCCTAAATCTCACCCCTAAGCTTCATGTTTTTAAATTCACTCTCAAGTAATGATAGTGGTGATACCATGTTCATGCCTATATGATTGAAGGTGGGGAACAAATGGTACAAACATTAAGAAAATGTTAGCTGTAGGGTCCCCTTGCCAAGAGTTCCTCTCATGACAAAGGGGTTGTTGTTGTTGCTAACGAAAGCTCCTTGGAAATGTTAAAGGGGTAATCCTTGACCTTAAGGATCTTCTTGCCAGGGGCAGAGCACGAGAATCTTGGTGGGGGAGTGTGAGGTTTTTAGACAATTGGGTGGGAAAAGGAATTTGTGTGATGTGTTTAAAATAGCCACAGCATCTAATTAAAAATCTCGCTCCCCCCCAAAATGAGTTATCATTGCTAATAAGAACCAGCCAAAAGATATTCAAGCATGATCTGAAGAAGAGTTGGTGGGGGAGGGCATGGCCAAGGGCACTAATTGAAAGACCCCTCAGGCACATACTCCAAGCGTCTGTATGCTTACCCACTAAACTGTGGGATACCAACTGAACATGCCTCAAGGGAGCTGAAGAAAGGGCACTACATAGCCATTATTATTTTTGAGACAGCTAGGTGGTGTAGTGATGAAAGCACCAGGTTTGAAATCAAAACAACCTGAGTTCAAATCTTGCCCATTACCTGTGTGACCCTGGGCAAGTCACTTACTTTCTCTTTTTCTTCATCTATAAAATGGGGACAATTATGTTACCTACATCATTAGTGTGTTTTGAGGATCAAATAGGAACATATATATATATATATATATATATATATATATACACATACATATATATATATATATATATATATATATATATATATATATAACTGTGAAATGTTATTATTATTGTTACTTTTCTAAGAAAAGGCACTTGACCATGAGTCAAGATACTTGAGTCCTGGTCACAGATCTGATATTAATTAATTGTGATACTTTGGGCAAATTCCCTCACCTCTTTTACTGTGAGATTCCTCATCTTGAAAACAAGGAATTTAGATCATGAGCTTTGTGGTCGAATGTCCTGCCCTCATTAAAGCCATAAGGACTTATGAGTACTGCAAATGAATTTGGATTGCCGACATCTTGCATTTCAAGTATAAAGGTGACTGGGGCTCTGCTAACAAAGGCTGTCAGCTCGTGCCCTTCCCTTCTAGTGGTACAGTGTCTTAGCCTCCCAACCTCCCCCCCAAAAAAATTTTTAAAAAGCAAATCAAAGGCATTTATGTAGTGTAATAAGAAAATTACCAAAACAATATTCAAATGCTCCATTTGAGAAATCATTTTATTATTTGCAAATGTACATTTGCTTATACCTAAGATTTTTTTTGGGGGGGGGCTCAGGGCAGAAATTATGATTTTTATTAGTATAATGAATTTCTCTTAAGGAAACTCCTTTTACCAGTGCTCTGCAACATATGGCTTAAGGAATTGGTTATGTGTCACTGAAAGATTAAGTGACTTCTCCAGGATTACACAGGCAGTACTAGTTACAGGCAAGGCATGAACCCAGGACTTCCTCATTCTCTGATCTTCTCTTTACCCACTATACCATGCTTCCTTCCACCTCTGATGATACAAAATTTTATAGCCATATATAAATTAGGCATACATGTATATATGTATATTATATACATACATATGTGTATATATATATTTAGCTACACATATATATCATATCTATCAATATGAAGAAAAAATTAATTTTAAATAGATGCTGAACATAGGAGATAAATGTGTTTATATATGTGTGTATGTATATATATATACATACATATATCTTACATATATATTTAAGTCCTTAGTTGTAGATAGGTAAGTCAAACACACAGACAGATAGATAGGACTTAAGTATTTATCTCATCTGTCTGTCTGTCTCTATCTATCTGATATAGCCTCCCTTAAAAATAGAATTTGAAACTTAAGAACTGAAAGTCAACCTGTAATTTTTAAAAATAGTTACCAACAGAATGGCTGGCAGTGTATTACTCAAAGCACGGAATGGGTTTCTAATATAGCTGGGAAGCCACATTTGATAACTGTCAATAATCTAAGAAACTCCTTTAGAATAAGAATATTTATCTTGTTATACACTCCCCTTATTTTATTTTTCACTCGATATTATTAACCATGTGGTGTAGTGGGAGAAAGTGCAGTCCTTGATTGAGAGAAATGAGTTCTAATCCTGCCTCTAATAGTTACTAGCTATGTGGCCACAGGCAAGTGATTTCACATTTCAGAATTTCAGTTTCTTTATCTTTAAAATGGGAATTACAATACACCTACTACCAGTCTCATAGAGATTGTCCCAATGAAGGGAGCTAATGCAGTTAAATGCTTGGTAAATTTTAAAGCACCCTATCTACATGCCAGTTGCCATCTTCATTTTCATTATCTTCATCATCATCATTATCATCAACACACCAATTCTCATTTTTTGGTGGAATTCAGATAGAAACAGTCCTTTGACTAATAATCACTATTCTTCTATTTTCTTTTAAACTTAATATTCTGTAGCCTACTTCACAGGTGGATAAAATCATGGCTTTTCGAATTTGAATAAAAACACCCAAAGCAGACAGGACGACAGGAAGGATACCTACCTCGTCTTGTCCCCACGTGATTCTGATTTCTTCTGCTGCATCTCTATGTTTTGAAACCTTTTTGTTTTATGAAACTTGGAGAGTTTTAGAACTTGGTGTTGCAATATCTATTAAAAACATTGTTCAATATTTTATGGATCTATGTTACATCCAGTCTATGATTATGGTCTGGTTCCAGTAAAGTTTATAAATTGAGTTCTCCAGGATATTTTGAGGTCTGTATTTGTAGCATGGGGATTTGTTGGCTGTCAGTTGATAAAAGGTAGTGATTCTTCTGATATATGAGTTTGGCCGCTGAGTCATGTCTTCCTAGATATTTGGCAGGTACTACATTTTTGTAGCAAGCAAAGGCACGTTATACCTCAGCCTATATCACTTTTCATTTTTAACAATAATAATTCCATTTTTTTTTCATTTTTTCCATGGAGTTAGGGAGAAATTATCATGGGACAATGATAATAGCTAGCGCTTGTATGGTGCTTTATGGTTTGCAAAGCTCTTTCCAAGTATCCTTCTAGCAACCATGGGCAGTAAGGGCAGTTATTGTCCTCATTTTGAAGGAAAGGAAAATGAAACATGTTAAGTGAGTTGCCTAGGATCAGATTGGTAGTAATTGTCTAAGACTGGATTTGAACCCAGGCCTTCTCAACTCCAGGTCCGGCACCCTATCTATTGTACCGCCTATGTGCTCGTTATTCTCATATTATCCTCTGAATTTAATATTCTTTCGGCCAGGGGTAGGGAACCTGCAGCCTACATGTGGCCCCGCAGATCCTGCAGCTGCACTTGTGGCCACATGTGGCCTCAAGGCTGTGGGTTTCCCACCCCTGTTTCTGGGCTATTGAACAAGTAGGTAAAATAAGTACTTAATGTAACCAATGAAATCATTACAATATATGCTCAAAATCTAAAAAAGGAAAACTCTTAAACTCTTCCCTATTCATTGAAAGCTCCTTCATTCTCACTTCTAGTGCCTAATGCCCAGGCCATGCCAATTGCCTTAAAACTTGGATAAGCATCTGTGAGACATTTAGAAAGACTGAAAAGGGAGAAATAGTGCTGGCAAGCTTCGTCCTGCATTCCTGTCATCATGGCAAAAAGTTGCTGTCCTCCTTACACTCTTGGCAATAAGAAGCATGCATTTTGGCCCTAATTATAAGGCAAAGGGGGCTGGCGAACGAGATTTTCTTGGGGCTTCCTAGTAGCTTACCGAACATTACAACTTTCATTTGACTAAACCACAACTAAAGCCCGGGGGTGATTTTTCCCTTTTAGTAGGGCAGAGGCATTTATAGTCATCCGTCCAGTTGTCCATTTAGCTCAAACAATGTGGCTAATAACAGGAAACATGGCTAACTCTTCTATTGTGTATCAGACAACAGTGAAGTCTCTACGGGAAGCTTCACAGCTTTTTATTACTGTAGAGTGGTGACCCTGGAGTGTGTTATTAAAATGTTCATCTTGTTATTCCTGTTATTAAAGAACTACAGCGACAATAACAATACATTAATCAACAGATGTTATTAAGTTCCTATATAAGCAGAGTACTGTACTTGGTGGTTGGGGACATAAAACGTCTGGATATGATAGGATGTCTGCTGTTCCATTATTTACAGATTAGGAGGCCAATATGAACACAAATAATTATAATGCATAATATTATATGAGAATTTTATTAAAGACATGATGAACAAAATTCCCTGAAAGGAACAAGGAAAAAAGTTAGTTGATAGGGGGATCGTGGAAGGCTTCTTGGAAGAGGTGGCTTTTGTGTTGGGGTTTTAAGGATTATTGGGAATTCTAAAGACAATGGGGACTTTCCAGAGATAGGGAAGAGCATGAGAAGAGCCATGGAAGAAGGAAACATAATAACAATGATAATAATAATAATAATAATAATAATAGTGTAAAAGTATATAATGGTTTAAGTTTTGCAAAGTTCTTTATATATTATTTTATTTTATCCTTACAACCACTTTGGGAGAGAGGGATGATTATTATCCCGAATTTACATATGAGGAAACTGAGTCATACAGTGTTTAAGTGACCTGCCCAGGGTCACACGATTATTAAGCATTTCAGACTGCATTTGAGTTCAAGTTTTCGTGGCTCCAAGTCCAGCACTCTATACACCATGCCACTTAATCTGTACGGTCAGGGGTAAGGGTATCAGATACTCATTCCTTTTGTCTGAAGCATAGAATGCATGAAAGAGAATAATATCATATATGACTGGAAATGTGGGACTGAACTGAATTGTGAATGGCTTTGAATGCCAGGTAAATTAGTCTGAACTTGGTGAGAAAGACAGTAGGAAGTCATTGAAAATCTTTGAGCAAAGGAATAACATGACTAGATCTATGTATAAGAAGATTATTCTGGAAATAGTATGAAGGATGAATTAAAGGGTAAAGACACTGCAGTCAGGAAGATCAATTAGGAGCCTATTGCAATAGTTCAGATTAATGGTAATGGGCTTCTATACTGAGTTGGTGGCAAAAAAGGAAGAGGAGTGAAGCTCAGATAAGAGAGATATAATGGCTGAACAAAGGAAAAGATACAGAAAAAGAGAAGATAACTACCACATGAAAGAGTTAGCAAGAGGATGCAGTGCCAGAAAAGAAGATAGCAAAGGAGGGATTTGGAGATGTAGGAGCACGGGGAAATGTGGTATCTCTCAAGCCAAGGGAAAAGAGGATATCTAATAGGATGGAATGGTCAACTACGTCCAGAACTGCAGAGCAATCAGAAAGGATGATAAATAAGAAAAGATCATTTGATTTGATGAAGATGAAGTTATCAGGAGATTGAAGTCAACTTCCAAGCTAATAAAGATAGTCCTTGATGAAGAAGCAGAAATGTTAGACATAGATAAGTTTTCACTCAGTCTAGCAGTGAAGGAGAGATATGGGGAAGTGGCTGGAAAGGGAAGAAATTAGACAATAGAGTGACGATAAGAAAAAGGGTTTGCTTTATTTTGGTTGGGTTTTGTTTTTGTTCTTTTTAAATTGGATCTCCCTATCTTACCCAGGCTGGAAGTGAAGCAGCCACTCACAGGCCCAAACTCATTGCTAATTGATATGAAAATTTTGACTTGCTCCCTTTATGAAATGCGACAATTCACCCTTCCTCAGGTTCCTCGATCACCTCCCCCAACCCTCAGTCCTCAGGCTTTCAAGATATTGGGGGCTTGATCTGGTTTACCCATACCAAAGTTCAGAACTCCCAAGTTCAAGGGATCCATTGGCCTTAGCCTCCTTTGGCAGCAGGGATTAAAAACACCAGTCACTGTGCTTCGTAGTGGAGGGTTTAAGAGAAGGAAACTCGGATCATAAATATAAAGCTGAAAGGGATATTTGATTCCATCTAGGCCAAACTCATTATTTTATGGATAAGGCCGGAAGAGATGAAAGACTAAAATTAGTGACAGAGGCAAAATTTGAACTGGAGTCCTCTGATTTCTAAAAGATCACTAACCCTTTCTCCTGTACCATGCAGTTTGTTTTTGTTTGTTTGGGGTTGGAGATATTATTCAATAGTTGTAGTTTGTTCTAATATGCATCCTTTCCATAGAAAGAGGATACCATGCCTCTTTATGCATGAAACATAATGTTTTTAAATGTTTTTTTTTTATATTTTCGGTTTTTTACACCACTGTAGTAATCTCAAGTATCCTTCACATCCTGCTTCCTGAGAGCCATCCCACCATAACAAAGAGCACTCTTTTAGAGAGAAAGAAAATGAGCACAACTGATACATTTAAAGAACCTAAAATATGTACAGTGTGTAACACTATGGACCTCCCATCTCCACAAAGGGGTGGGTTGGGGATGTCTTCTCATACCTCTCCATTTGAGCCCTGCTGAATCTTGATAATTTTATTACATTTACTTCTGATGTTTTGGTGTGTTGTTAATTTTTCTATTTACGTTGTTGTGGTTACTGAGTATATTGTTTTCTTGGCTCTGCTTCCTTCACTCTGCATCAGTTCATAGAGAGCTTTTTTTATATTTCTCTGTGTTGATTATACATCATTTCTTTCTTTGTTTTTCTAAAAGTTTATTTATTTTTAGTTTTTTAACATTCAGTTCCACAAGCTTTTGAGTTTTAAATATTCTCTGCTTCCCTCCCCTCCCCAAGACGGCATGCAATCTGATATAGGCTTCACATATACATCCATATTAAACATATTTTCACATTAGTCATGTCATTACAACAATGTGTTCACCATTCCCCAATTAATTGGTGTCTACTTTGTTTCCAATTCTTAGCCATCACAAAAGGTACTGTTATAAATATTTTGGAGTGTATGGGAATTTTTTCATATCAATAGCTTCCTTGGGTATAAATCCAGTAATGGAGTCTCTGGTTCAAAGGGAATGAACATTTTACTCAATTTTTTTCATAATTCCAAATTACTTTCCAAAATGGTTGTACCATTTCATAGCTCCACCAGCAATGTATTAGTATGCCTATCTTTCCACAACCCCTCCCACATCAATTGTTGCCATTTTTGATCATTTTTACCAATTTGTAGGACGTGAAGTGAAACCTCAGTGTTGTTTTGATTTGTATTTCTTTTATTATTAGTGATTTGAAGCATTTTTCATGTGATTGTAAATGCTTTGCCATTCTTTTGAGAACTATTTCTTCATGTTCTTTGCCCATTTGTCTATTGGGGAATGGCTATTAGTTTTATATATGTGCATACATACATAAACATATATGTGGGTATATAGTTTATCTTTCTTGGATACCAAACTCTTAGAGAATTTTGATACAAATATTTTCCTCCATTTGACCACTTCCTTCTTTTTCTTAGCTGTATTAATGTTGTCTGCGCAGAAGCTTTTCAGTTTCACGTAGCAAGGTTATCTATTTCGTCTTTTGCAATTACCGCTATCTCTTGTTTGGTTAAAAATACATCTCTTACCTGTTGCTGTGAGAGGTATATGGACTGTTTCTCTTCTGTTTTTATAGTGTGATCTTTAATACTAAGGTCACATATCCATTTAGAATGCATTGTGAAGTGTTGTGTGAGACATTATATTGTCATGGAAAAAAAGCAATGAACTTAGGCCCTATGCTATGTCACTTACTATTAGTCTCAGTTTTTTCATCAGTGAAGTGGGGGAGAATCCTATCTGAACTAACTACCTCACAAAAGAGTTACGATGAACAAATAAGTGATTGTATAAAAAGTCCTTTTTATCACTAGCTATGTAAATACAAAATATTTTATTGTGTATTTTAGAAATATAATGGCAGTCAGGAGTAAAGAAATGCCAGAAATTATCTAGAATTCCCCTTAATTGCCCCCAGGTACCAGTGATTCTTGCCCCAATTTAATAGGAAGTTTAAGAGCAAGCACTGTGCTCCCTGGAGTTAGTCTCTCTGTCCAAATATTCCATCGACTTGGATGAGGAAAGGGACTTGCTGTAGAAAATCTTTCTCAGCTTGGGCTTAATTGGGTCTTAGGCCCCAGAGCCTCGCTGGACTATTGATATGTGGTTCAATGTGAGCTCAGCTGTACTTTTCTGTTTTAAGCCCTGAGCTAACTAGAAAGCACCAGTTACCAGGGGGTTTCTGCTCAGGGAAGCTCCTTTTAGGAAACCTCAAGAGAATGGACCGCCTGGCCTCCTGAGTGTTCACTGGCCCATGGGATGCATCATTTATTGCCAAAGTTCTGTCATGGAAGCTTGAACTAATTGACCATAAGTTAGCATTTTTAGATATAAGGAAAGCTTCATTCTTCTTACCCAAAGGGACTCTGTAAACTGAAAATTGTTGTTGTTTGTCCTTCTTTCTTGAAGAGGACCATGACATCAGGGAGGTGGTTCCATGACACACAAGGGAATTGCATTTAAGTGAGGGAGGGCTGTGCAAAGTCACCAGCCTCACTTTCTCCTCTGCAGCCATCTGGGTCCAATGGCAAGATTTGGATCAGGACAACTGGAGATGTCCCCCAAACTGAAAACTTGTGGAGATGGAAACAGTATCCTGTTACCAGTCTGTTACCAGTTTGTAACTGATAGCCAGTTACCAGTCTGTTAGAATGGCAAACATTAATAGGTCAATGACAGTAAGCATTAGTCCAATGAGCAGCATGGTTTTATTAAGGAAAGAAAACAGCCTTGGAGTTGGGAAGACTTCGTTTCAAGTCTTACCTCTAATACCTACTAGTGTTGTGGACACGGAGAAGCTACTTAAACTCTCAGTACTGTGGCTAATTCTCAAAGACTATCCTTTATAGATCAGTTGTCAGTGCATCAAAAGAGGATGTTTCCACTCAGGTAGTTCCACTTAGGTAGGTAGTACATCAATGGCAACAGAGATCCCCTTCTACCTCTTACAAAATGTACAAAAATACTTGCATGGATCCATGATCTCTTTCTCCTGGGGTAGATCTCACTTTTTCATGTTCTCTCATCCTGTGCCATTCTTACACATGTCTTTTTGTAAATCTCCACTGGTGAGCCAACCAATACACTTCTTCTAGCTCTATTAATATTTTGTGGACATTATTCTAGACACATGACTTACTTCTTTTTCTTGTCACAAATATCCTTGATGATATATTTTTACACTACTTTCATTTTTACTCACCACTGATTATGTACTTCAGTCTATTTATATCTGCCTTTCGGATCAACCTGCAAATGAGATTTTTCTTTAAATTGTGATGTCCCACAGACATGTAGCACACTTAGAGAATGACAATGCTTGTGGTCATTAAAACTCACTTTTATGTATTAATATGACCTTAAATATCATTTTCTTATAGCATGTTACCATCCTTCACCTACTTTCTGTTTCTATCTCTGTCTCCACATATCTTTGTCTCTCTTTTTTCATTCAGACTTTAGGTAATGAAAGTATAATTATCATTTTTAGTTTTTAGTTGTTTTAGTCAGATTCCTATTCTGAATCTCCTGACCATGACAAGAGCTTGGGAAACCCCTAGCATTGCTACTTGCTGACTTTTCCTGATGAGAGCACATCCCTGGAAACTGTTATAAGACCTGGCTTCACATCCCAGTTCTGCCACTAACTAGCACTGTGATCTTGGGCAAGTGATTTCACCTTCTCTTAGATTCGTTTTCTTTCAATGTAGATGATAATACCACTTCAAAGTATTAGTATGGTACTCAAATTTCTCTCTCTCTCTCTCTCTCTCTCTCTCTCTCTCTCTCTCTCTCTCTCTCTGTGTGTGTGTGTGTACTCTGTAAAAAACACTATAGGATAACTCCATATCATTATTAATATTAAGTCTTTCTTCAGGAAGCCACTTTCCTAATCATTCAGTTGTTAATTACTGGATCTGAAGAGCTCTGAAGAGTTCTAACATCTATTTCAATAGACAGATTATAAAAACTTCCCACACCCACCAAAGGCATTAATTCTCTTCATTTAGAGAATGGCATCGTTGTGTTCAGTTTTGTTTACCCTTACCCAGCTAAGACAGCTTTTGCCGCATCTTTTGCCACAACTGTTGAGCAAGGAGTGTTGTCTTGAGTGCCTTCATTTCACTAATATATTGTAGTATTTTCCATGAGATATAAATATTTAAATGCTTTATTTAGGTTGGGATTTCTTTGCTCTTGATAGACTCATCAGTGATAGCTAATACATTTCTGCTAATTCATTTACCTGATGGACTCTTTAAGGACTAGCCTAAATCTATATATATGAGACTTAGTAGGACATTGTTTTTGGTTCAAGGCCAGGCTTCATCATTGATCTTCATAACTCTTCTTTCCTAGTTAGTCTTATATTAGAAGAGTATCCAGTTTTAACAAAGCTTTTGTATGATTCTGGGCTTTTTCATCTTTTCTGCATTTTTGTGTAAATTTCATGCTCTAGACCAAAGATATAGGAGTGCATCTTTCCCTGGTGGTACTTTACTCCTAAGCTTCAGTCTCTTAACCTTTGGGACCCTCTTCTTGGAAAAGAGTTTTATCTCAGTGGATTAATAAAAACATAAGAAATGCCACACTCGATCAGGTCCATGATTCAGCCAGACCAGTATTCTTATTTCTGTTTCCATCCCCCTCTCTGCTGAGGTGAGTTGTGAGAGGGCATGATTGTCTTCTATGTCTTCCTTATTAAAAAGTTAGGAACAGTCCCTGAAAACCCTGTAAGTTCTTTTAAAAACCTATTAATGATCCACAAATTCATTTAACCCCTTTCTAAACCTGGTTATATTTTTAGCCTATAGAATTTCTTGGCATAAAGCAATGTTTCTAGGACTGTGTGGCAAGGAACATTGAAACACCCCCAAGGACTTTTTTTCTTAATGAACCTTATGTTGTTTGTTGATAGCTATTAAAAATGATAATTTTAGAGGATTATATTGTAATGGTTCTGTCAAAGTTTTGTTCAAACTGAAGGGTTCTCCCACCGTGGAAAAATTTTAGAACCCCTGGATAAAGGAATTCTCTACATTTACTCACTAAAATACTAAATTTGCTATCCTAGAACACAAGCAATGATCCTTTTCTTATATAGAGTACCTGGCAGCTTACAAAGTGGCTTCACATATATTATCTTATTTAGGCCTCTCAACAATCTTGAGAATGCTAGTCAATAAACATTTATAAAGTCTTCACTGGGAATATACGTATACATACAAAAAGAAAGTCAGTCCTTGACTCCAAGGAGCTTACATTCAAAGGGAAGTTTTTTTAGGGTAGGGTAAGGAGAGCAGGTTAAGGTACTAAAATGGAGGCATGAAGGAAAAATCCAGAAAGGCAGAAGTTGAACTGGGGTGGCAGGGAAAGACTTGAACATAGAGCTGGCCTGGGTACTTCCTCAAAAGAGAGGTTCTCAGATAAAGTCACCAATCAGAGATAGAGCTGTAGGAGAGATTCTTTCCAAGGAAAGAAGGTCAAACCGGTATTGTTGTCACCATTTAACAGGTGGAGGAATTGAGGTTCGCATCTGGCAAATGACTTCATTCATTCACTTTTTCAACACCAATTATGTTCAAAGCATTGTACTACAAATTTGTGGTGGGCTATATAGAATGCTTTACAATTCAGAGACTGACTCAAATTTAATCTCTTCGCTATTTTGTGGTGTTCTCCATACCATACAGTGATGCAAACACTACTTCTAGGCTAGTATATATCTATGTACTAGTATGCCTTTAGATAAGCATAAAGTTCATAACCTTTCCTTATTTAGTCCGTGTCCTTGGATTCCTGGCCTATGCACCAAGGAAGTGCCATGATAAACAGGAGCCCCAGCTCAAAATTTAGTGTATAAGTCAATAATAAAAGCTTCATTGACATTGCAAGCCGTGACATGGAGAGACTCCTATTGACTCAAAGAGAAAATCTCCATAAACCAAATGGGAATTCTATAAAGAAAATTTCAGCCAGTATATATAAGAAGATGAAAATGAATAAAATATAAAGAGCAGTTATTCTGGATTACAAATTATTCCCAAGTGCAAATTAACAAAGTTTCATACAAGGATAGATGACCAGAATACACAGTTCTGTCCTAGGTTTATAACTTACAACCTGATTTAATTTTCAGGTGGCCTAGTGAATAATTCTTCAAAATATATTGTCATAATGGTAACCTTTAGCCTTTTTAAGGTGCCTGGATTGAAAGGAAAATCCACTTTACACTGTGACCACAAGCATTTTTCCCTATTAGTAATTAATGAAATATGGCATTAAGCTGCCATTTTGTGATGATAAAAACATTAACTAATAAGACAAAAATTTCAAACACCATCTCACAATTATAATTTCCATTTGTTATAAACTTCACATTTTAATTTGTTATTAAAAATAAAAGCTCAAAGTGTAAGCACCATGTTCCAAGGATGCAACTATGAGAACTTTATCTGTCCCTTTTCTATCTAGGTAGAAGGCTTGTAAGCTCTGAGGAGCTTATAACATGGCCCTTACCACCTCCAAAAGCCCACAAGCCAAAGGCTCAAAATAGATGAAACCTTCCTGTAGAAACATGATGGCTTCTTCTGAAGTGGATACTGGTTAGCTCTTCTCTGTGCCCAGACTCAGCATTTTAGCCATCCAGACTTCCTTAGGCTTAGGGTTTGCATAAGAGAGAAAGGAGATGATTCAAGTCCAAGCCTATACTATGAACGCCTAAAGTATGATTTGTTGAACTTTTACAAGACATTTTTGGCCTCAGTTTCCTTATCTCTCAAATTTTGGGGAGGGGAAGGAGAAGACTCCAGATTTCTAAGATCCTTTCTGGTTCTAAATCAATGATCCTAGATAACTAGATGGCACTATAGATAGAGCTTCTAGAGTAGATAAGAGCTAAAGTCCAGCTTCACATACAGACTGTGTGACCCTGGACAAGTCACTTGACCTCTGGTTGCCTCAGTTTCCTCACCTATAAAATGGGGATAATAGTAGCACCTACCTCCCAGGGTGGGGAGCTAGGTGGCACAGTGGTGCCAAGCCTGGAATCAGGAAGACTCATTTTCCTGAGTTCAAAAGCAGCTTCAGACACACCAGCTATGTGACCCTGGGCAAATCACTTAATCTTGTTTGCCTCAATTTTGCCATCTGTAAAAATGAACTGGAGAAAGAAATGGCAAACCACTAGTGTTTTTCCCAAGAAAACCCCAAATGTGGTCATGAAGCACATGACCGAAACAAATGAACAACAACAACCTCCCAGTGTTGGTGTGAGGATTAAAGGAGATAATACTTGTAAATCTCTTTGCAAACCTTATAAGTGCTATATAAGGAAGAGCCAGCTATGTGATCCCATGACTACACGTTTCCTTAGGTCTCTTCCAACTCTAAACATTGTATTTTGCTGATATTCTGTATCAGAAGGCTTATCATCCTTGCAATCACAATGGGTAAAATCATAATAAAATAGCTCACATTTTATAATGTATAAAACTTTTTAAAAATCAGTTTCCTCATGGTAACACAGTGAAATAGATATTCTAATTATTACTTGAATACGTCAAGGTTCTGTGATTGTGTCAAAAGCAGATCTCAAACCTTCCGTGCTTTAATTGAAAGTATTCATAAGTTGGTGTGAGTGAAAATATTAATTACCTGGTGGCCAACTGTTTGGTGCTAAGATCTTTCATACTGAGGAGTTATTCTTGGGCAACACAGTTTACCATTGTGTCTATACTAAATGTTTTTCCAGCTTACTAGGATTTGCTGGAATCTGAGCTCTTCAAAAATAACTTTCAAAAATGCAGGATCCCTTTTATGCCACAATGAAGCATTGGAGAAGAGCACTGGGGAAGTAGAAGGTTTCATTATTCTTTTTAAGAAATAAGGAAGCTGAGACTCCAAAAAACATTTTAAATGACTTGAAGGCAATGTGGTGCAGTGGAAAGAACATTAGATTTCAAGTCAAAAGACCTGGATTGAAATCCTGGGTTTTTTTCCACTTAGTACTCATAAAACCTTATGCAAATTGTTTCTTTTTCTCTGTAGCAAGGGTTTTAGACTACATATCTTTTTATATCCCCTCAAATTCTAAATCTCTGATCTTATCACTTCCCCAAATTTACATAGCAAGTAAGCATTGGAACTGAGTCAGATCTCCTGACTCCAAGATCAATCAATGTTCATTCTACTACAACATGCATTTTCTCTCTCTCTGTCTCTGTCTTTCTGTCTGTCTGTCTCTTCTCTCTCTGGCTCTGGCTCTGTCTTTTCTCTCTCTCTCTCTCTCTCTCTCTCTCTCTCTCTCTATCTCTCTCTCTCTCTCTCTCTCTCTCTCTCTCTCTCTCTCTCTTTCTGTGTGTGTCTCTCTCCTCTCTCTGTCTCTGTCTTCTCTCTGTCTGTCTGTCTCTGTCGCTGTCTCTCTGTGTCTCTCTCTCTCTCTTGCACACACATACATACACACACATACACACACACACACACACACACACACACACATGGAATTATTAAAAGAATCAGATTCTTTTTTATCCTTGTAAGCAAATCAGTAAACTTTCCCCCAATCATTGATATAGACCAGAGGTATCCAACATGCAACCCATAGGCCTCATGTGGCTCATAGTACTCCTGAGTGGGGCCCAAACCATTTTAAAATGTAGTTCTATATGATTTTAATGCATTGATATATTCCTTTAAAAAAGAAATTCATAAACATATGGTTTTCCATGTCAATATGATGTCTGCAGGGATCCTTACATATGCTTTATTGGTCCTCATTTCTATTTGAATTTGACACCACTGGTACAGACAATAAACTTCCTTCACAATTTTAAAAGACACTTCTAGTTTTTCAAAGTTCTTTCCCATGAGAGCACTTCGCATAGAAAGTCCAATTTCATTACCTTCACTTTACATGGGATGAAACAGAAGTAAAGAGAATTAAGTTAGTTACCTATAATACATATATATATGTATATATATATATATATAATATATATAGCTAGTAGATATCAGCACCAAGACTTGAACTCAAGTCTCCTGACTCATTCCACAAACCACAACAGAGTGAGCAAAACATTGCAGATGACATAATTAAGAAATACAACCAAATTAAATATTTCAATTAGACCTACTAAACTTGATGAATGGTGAGAAAAAGGTTCACCACTAAATCAGCAATGGGTAAGTCAAAAAAAGGGAATTACAGACATTTAAAAAACGAATATTGAAACAAAATTTTAAAGAACATCTTTCACAGAAGTTAGAGCTACATATTAAAAATGATTAATTATAATCAAATTACACTTATACCAGGAATGCAACAGTGTTTCTCTACTAAGAAATAAATAGCATAATTTAAGATATTATTAACAAGATAATAAAAATTTTATCATTTTATCGGCATATGCAAAAAAGGTCTTTGACATTCATTTCTATTAAAACCTATTTTAACAAAGCATAGGCTTTTCTTAAACATTATCAAAATAATTTATCTAAAATAAAATACTAACATTATTTTTAAAACTGGAAGCATTTCCAATAAGTTTAGGAGTAAAAGAAGCATATCTTCTTTCTTATCTAATTTAAAACAGGACTATATCTTGTTGCTATAATAAGACAATAAAAAGTGACCATGAGAATAAAAATAATCAAAGAGGAGACAAAAGTGTTAATATTGGCATATGGTAATATAGTTTACTTAGAAAACTCCAAAGAATCAACAAAGAAATTAATCAAGTCAATAGCTTCAGCTAAGTAGGAGAATAAAAAAATTACTCCCTTCAGCCTTTCTATGTAATACTAAGAAAAAAGGGAAAGTTTTTAAAGAAAAGTACACTTAAAATAACTACAAAATTAATAAAATATCTTAGCCTAGACTAAAACCTATTTTAAATAAAGGAAGAACTCATTTAAATAGAGATATATCAATGTGACTGAGAAATATCAATATAATAAACATTAGCTAAATTAGTAAACAGATTCAGTCCTATAAAATGAAATACTAAGTGTACAGTTTTATAGTTCTAGTAAACAAAATCAAAATTCATTTAAGAAAAGACAAATGGTCAAGAATTTTAATGAAAAAATATTTTAAAGGAGGAATCAAGTTGGCATAGTGTTACCCTACCTCTAATTATACTATTGGCTAGGTGGTACAGTGGATAAAGCAACAGGCTTGAGGAAGAAAGACTTATCTTCCTGAGTTCAAATCCAGCCTCAGACACTCACTAGCTATGTAACCCTGGGCAAGTCATTTAAGCCTCTTTGCCTCAGTTTCTTCATCTGTAAAATGAGCTGGAGAAGGAAATGAAAAACCACTCCAGTATCTTTGCCAAGAAAACTCTAAATTGGGTCATAAAGAGTCAGATATGACTGAACAACAACACTCATATTATAAAACAATAATCACCAAAACTATTTGGTGCAATTTTTTAAAGAACAGAAAATCAGGACAGTCTAGTAGAAAAGAAAAAAAGAGACTTTATGAAAATGACATATTGACCACTAATATTCAGTAAATCTAAAGGCACAAAATATTGGGGAGCAGACTCCTGATCCAACAAAAATTATTGGGAAAATTGAAAACAAGTTGGGGGTGGGGGGCTTTTAGGTCCCAAAAAGATAGAGGACTAGATAGTTTCTCTGATATTTATTACCTTTCAGACTTCTATAAAACAGGAATTATTCATGATATGAGGCAATTTCATTTGTCTCTATAGTCTAAGATGCCAAGAATGAAAGAAACATGTGAGGAACTAGGAGCAGACAAAGCTAATACCTAACCCCTAACAAGTTCACTCAGCACCCGCTACACCACAAGCCACTCTGCTCTGGTGGGGATTCTCAAACTAATCCCTAATTCTGCCCTCCCCACCCCCATCAGAGAAAATCAAAAGGCAGAGGCCAGCTCTGGCTGGGATAGCATTCTGTACACAGAAAAAAAGAGTACTCAGCCAGAGAACTTTAGGAACAAAGAGAACTGAGACAGTGGCCAACACGAGTGGCACTACACTAGGCTTGAAGGAAAGGGGACTGGCATTCACTTAAGGCTAGTTCTGTTGCTTCATATGTTACTTGTGGCAGAGACACTGACTGGTGAAACATGAATTTTCCAGCATGAGAGGAAGCTAAAATAGCTTTGAGATCCAATTCCTAGGATGACCTCCATCAAAAGGGGAGGAGTCAGAAAGTAAGTGATATGGAAACAAAAGAGAGGAAAAAACCCACCAAATTACCAAGGATCATAGGAGAAAGGAAGCTCAGTTAAAGTCCTTTCACATAAATAGATACATAGAAGGGAATATTGCCTCCAGATTAGCCAAAAGTGTCTAGCCGTCTATGAATATTGCAAGAAAAAGGAAAACAAATCAACACCCTAGAAGGCAGAGGACCCTGAGGATTTCCATAAGAGCATGAAACCACAGCAGAATTTTCCTGTAAAGTTTAAAAGAGGAATAAGGACCATGAAAGCAGAACTTATGGTACAAATAGGAGAAATAAGAATAGAAACAAAAACAAATCCATAGTGTCAAACATCACCAAAGAGACAAAAGAGAGAACAAATGATTGAGAATTCAAATATACAAAAGTGAAGGGCAAATGAAAGAGAAGTAATGAAAAAAAAACATGGTAGAGAAAAAAATTTAGAGATGGGGTTCTTGATTTTTGTACGTGTCATGAACCCCTGGATAATCTGGTGAAGCTTATGTAACCCTTCTCAGAAAATGGTTTTTGAAAATTGAAGGAAATGCTAAATTACCATTAAAATTAATGAAAATAAAAAAAATTCATCTAAGTTCATGAACCCCATGGTTCAGAGAAACATTGTATGCTATATACAACAATCAATTCCAAATAAATGAATAATATTATGATAATATAAAACATCACAAAGATAAAGGGAAGATATTTTTTTCCAGAATGATGGTTTAGAAAAACAATTTAATACCTGAGAAAGAATAGAAGATTTTTAATAGATAATTTGTATGCAAATTTCTTAATGATTCTGTAAAATTGGAATTAATAGAATTAGAAGATTAGTTACCTATTAAAACATTGTGGAGAATTAGAAGTTTATGTCATATGTTTTGAACTGCCAAATGTAAAATTTTTTAATGGTCAACTGACAGGTTTGGGGAAGATAGACACAAAAATAAGCTGTTGGTTGGGCTGTGAATTAATACAACAATTCTAGGGGGAAATTGTATTTAGCTGAAAAAAGTTATTAAATAGTTCGTATAATTTGATCTACCAATTCTACATCTGGAATTATACAAAAGAAGATCAATGAAATGAAGAAAGGCCAAATACTACTACCACCACCATCACTACTACTACTACTGTGGCTGCTGCCTCTGCTGCTACTCCTACCTAACAGTTATATTATGGTTACTATGTGCCAGGCACTGTGTTAAATATTTTGCAATTATCTCACAACACTCAGAGGTGGGTGCTATTATTATCTCTATTTTACAGGAGAAGAAACTGAGGCAAACATGTTAAGTGACTTATCCAGGGTCACACAGCTAGTAAGTGTCTGAGTTCAGATTTGAACTCAGGTCTTCCTATATCCACTGCACCACCTAGCTACCTCAATACCAAATACAAAAAAGTTATGTTGCAAAACCTTTTGCATTAATGTAAATTAATGAATGAGTATAAATGACAAAAAGAATTGCAAACATAGAATGTGCCCATTGATTGCAGAATGTTTGAAAAAATTATGGCACATGAATTTAAAGTGATATTACTTAACATTAAGCAATTGTACACATGAAGAATTTGGAGAAATATAGGGCAAAAAATGCATTCTCACAATGCAAAGAAAGCAGAGGCAAAAGAAAAATATTCATGGTGACTACAATAACGGAAATGAAAATAACACTAACAAACAACATAAATTTGGTCAAATACACAGAGGTTCCTTATTTTCCATTAGAAACAATAAACTACAAGAGCATAAAGTTTCATGTCCTGTCAGTTGCAATTGTTATATTAGCTTCTTTTGTTTCACTTTTTTTTGAAGGATGATGATCCTATGTGGGCCATTGAATGTTAAGAAGTAGTATTGTGTCAATACCAAGTGAGTCAATAAATACAAATTTTAAATGATATAAAAATGAATTATTTTCCTATTGTGCTAAGAATGAACCTCAGAGACCATCTAGCACAATCTTCATCCCTTCGAAGAATTTAAAATGAATATATGGGAGAGCTGTAATAAGCTCTATATGTCACAAACCCCCTTCACCCTCTCTCTAGTCAGTCAATCAATAAACATTAATTAGGCACATACTATACGCCAGGTACTGTGCTAAATACACAGATACAATGAAAGGCAAATTAGCTTTCAATTAATTAATAATCTGGGGAAGAAACAATGTGAAAAGAGTTATATACAGACAGGCTATGTACAGGATAGATTGGAAATAATAGAGGGAAAGGACTAAAATAAAGTGGGATTAAGAAGATCTTGTTATAGATGGTGGAATTTTAGCTGGTAATTAAGGGAAGCCAGGAAAGCCAGAAGATAGAGATGAGGAAGGAGAGAATTCCAGTTATGGGGGCAGCCAGTGAAAAATGTCAGCACATGAAGTGTCTTGTTCAAGGAACATCAAGGAAACAACTGTCATTGGATCAAAGTGCATGGAGTTTGGAGGAAGGAGTAAGAAAATTGGAAAGGGGTGTGTGTGTGTGTGTGTGTGTGTGTGTGTATGGGGGGCAGGTTATATTCTCTCTTAAAATTCATGTCAAAAACAGTAATATCTGACTAGGGTGTTTGGAATATTTTATACAACTTTTTTTTAATTTATTTATTTAATAGATTTAGTTTTCAGCATTGATTTTCACAAGAGTTTGAATTACAAATTTTCTCCCCATTTCTACCCTCCCCCCACTCCAAGATGGCACATATTTTGGTTGCCCTGTTCCCCATTCAGCCCTCCCTTCTGTCACCCCACTCCCCTCCCATCCCCTTTTCCCTTCCTTTCTTGTAGGGCAAGATAAATTTCTACGCTCCATTGTCTGTGTATCTTATTTTCTAGTTGCATGTAAAAACTTTTTTTGGTTTTTGAACATCTGTTTTTAAAACTTTGAGTTCCAAATTCTCTCCCCTCTTCCCTTCCCACCCACCCTCCCTAAGAAGTCAAGCACTTCAACATAGGCCACATGTGTATCATTATGTATAACCCTTCCACAATACTCATGTTGTGAAAGACTAACTATATTTTGCTCCTTCCCAACCCATCCCCCTTTATTGAATTTTCTCCCTTGACCCTGTCCCCTTTCCAAAGTGTTTGTTTTTGATTACCTCCATCCCCATCTGCCCTCCCCTCCATCATCCCCTCCTTTTTTATCTTCTTCCCTCTTCTTTCCTGTGGGGTAAGATACCCAATTGAGTATGTATGGTATTCCCTCCTCAGGCCAAATCTGATGAGAGCAAGATTCACTCATTCCCGCCTCACCTGCCCTCTCCCCTCCTCCCACAGAACTGCTTCCTCTTGCCACCTTTACGCAAGATAATCCACCCCATTCTATCTCTCCCTATCTCCCTCTCTCAATATATTCCTCTCTTATCCCTTAATTTGATTTTATTTCTTTTAGATATCTTCCCTTCATCTTCAACTCACCCTGTGTCTGCTCTGTCTGTCTGTCTCTCTCTCTCTCTACATATGCGTGTGTGTGTGTATATATATACATATATATACACACACATACATATATACATACATGCACATTCACTTATATATATACATAAACATATATATGCATATTCCTTTCAGCTACTATGATATTGAGGTCTCATGAATCATACACATCATCTTTCTATGTAGGAATGTAAACAAAACAGTTCAACTTTAGTACAACTTTTAAGAAGCTCAAAGGCAATAATGCTATACACAGGAAGAAATTTGAACATTACCAGAAATTGAGGACGACAATGGCTATCATGATTTTATTGTCACATTATTTCTTATTTGGAAATAACAGGTTAATAGACCCATTTTATAGATATGAAAATAAAGGCCAAGTAGATTAAAACTCAGAATCAACTAAAACTGGAGGGGACAGATAAAGACAACAAAGAGTGTTTGTTTTTGCTTTTATTTTAAATGAGCTGTTAGGGAAAAGAGGAGGACCAGAAAACGTATGGGACCACAACTTGTATAGTTGGAATGACATTAACAATAAAAATGTCAAGCTTCCTGATGTCTATTTTGTTTCAGTCTTCTTGGCCAAGGAGACTGATCTTTGAACAGGAAAGGACAGAACCAAAATGACTATTAGGGAGCTGATACCCAAAATAAATAAGAACATAATAAGAGAGCACTTGGCTGTCCTTGACAAATTTAAGTCACTAGGTCCAGGTAAATTGCATTCTCAGGGAATGAAATAAATTACTGAGCCATTGTCAGTGATCCTTGAAAGTTTATGGAGAATGGGGATAATAGTGAAAGTATCACTGCTAAAAATACTTGAGAAAACCAACAAATTAACCTTGCCCTAATAAATTCAAAAATAGAAATTCTGCAAATCAAAGAAGAGATCAACAGAACTGAAAAAAAAGAATAAAACGGGTACTGCAGATTTAGAAAAGGGCAAATATATATATACATATATACACACACACACACACATATATGTATATATGTATATGTGCATATATATAATATATATATTTAAAAAGCTAGCTATTATGGGGCACTGAGGTTTACTTTGATTCCTAGTGATTTTTTTAAAAAAAATATAGCATTTTGAAATTTACAGAAATGTTTTATTTTAGGTCATCTTTTTAATACATCCCTCTGATCTCCTCTACTCAGTGCACTATCCCTTATAATAAAAATGAACCTCCCTGCCCCAAACAAAATGATATATCAACCAAGTCTAATCATATGTGTAATGTAGTACCATTTTCAAAGAGATCGTTAAGAGTATACAAGAAAAGGATAGCCACCTGAAGAAGAGGTCATCCCAAACTAACCTCATTTCCTTTTTTTGACAGGATCACTATTCTTGTAGGTAAAAGTAAGGTTTTACCAAGATTTCAGCAAAACATTTAACAATGATTCTCATTCTCTTCTTGTGGGGAAGAAATGGAGAGACATGAGAGATAATAATTCCATGTGGTTGATTAAGAATAGGTTGCATGACCAGGTCATTTATGGTTTGCTGTCAGGTTGGAAAAGAATTTTCACAGGTATATATTTGTGCTCAACTCTATGCTATTTACCATTTTTATCAAGGACTTGGGTAAAGCATCAATTGCATGCTATAGTTTCAGATGGAGCATAGCTATCACAATGATAGGGAGCATGGAATAACAGAAAGAGCACCCAGTTTAGAAGCAAAAGACCTAGGTTCAAATTTTTGGCCTTCTACTTTATATATG
Source organism: Trichosurus vulpecula (assembly GCF_011100635.1). Lineage (NCBI taxonomy): Eukaryota > Metazoa > Chordata > Mammalia > Diprotodontia > Phalangeridae > Trichosurus > Trichosurus vulpecula. The sequence continues at coordinate 102,324,609 of NC_050581.1, forward strand.
TGGCCTCAAGGGCATTTCTTCCTCTCACTGGGTCTCTTTTGTAAAATTCATTCTTTAAAACATTATAACAGAAATAGCCTTTTCAACAGACTTTTAATCATAAATATCAGGTGACACATAAGACAGGGAGATTTATATTCACCAAGGTATTTACCACTGGGATGGAGGAGATCGAGTTCAGTGTTCAAGGTGAAAAAGGATTCCTTGTGGATAGTGGGGTCCTCCAACTGCTCCTAGTTTCAGAGGACCTTGTGCTGATTGTATCAAGTCTCAGAATATGACAGACTATCCTGGACGAGAATTCTGATCACTCAAAGAATTTTACTTGATTACATAGGAAAGACCAACTGGATGGAGTGTGCATATTGCCCAGAATACGATATGTTCATTTTGGGATGGAAAACTTAAAGAGCTTGTCTACCTGTATTTATCTCTGAGAAAAACAGTATAGACAGACTAAAAGTGGGAGCCAAGAAGTGAGCAAAAGAAAGGCAGGCCTGGATTGCTTTTAAGAAATTATAAACCTTCATGGTAAGGCACCTCACCGCTTACCCCTGACTCCTAGGATTGCTTTCCTTCCATTGTGGGTCACTACAGGCGAGCATTGTGCAGCATCCATACGGTCACTGGGGTGGAGTGGAGCTCTGACCACCTCTCCGGGTGCTTTCCACTCCACCAGGCTGTAATGTTGCAGCCACTGAGTGTCTGTTTGTAGAGCCAGTTATAGGTCATGGGGACACCCATCTCAACAACCTTCTACTGCTTCCCAACCAAGCCTTTTGACCTGTCAGTGGCCTACCTGCACTTCAATGACCTCCACCATGGCAGACTCCAGCCCTGGACCCACCAGCACCTATGTCTTCTGCAGCCCACATTGAGCACTGACTTGACAGTGTTGCCACTACCAGGACTACTTTAGGTCATCAGCTGAAGAACCTATTTGCTATGGAAACATTATGTATGACAGAAGGATTGTAAGAGGCAACACTTATGCTCTACATTGATATTCACCATGTCATAGAGATTCAAGTGCCAAACTGCAGAAACTTCCTGAAACCCCAGCAGCTAACACCCTGGTAGCACTCTGTACTGAAAAAGATCCATACAGGAGAGCAAGAAGGACAGACGAATGAGACAATATACATCTATGCTTGAGCTAGAACTCAACCCCACACCTGAACCTCTCTTTTGCTTCTCACAGAACCTCAGAGATCCAAACTACAAAGGACAGAAATTAATCCCACGGCATAGTGCTACTTTTAAATGCTTGGGCAGATAACTGAGGAACAACAGGAACAGGGGACTGGATTGGCCTGGGTGGCACTCCTCTAAACCTAAGGAAAAAAGCCAATTCTGTCCTCCTAAAAATAACTTGGGGCAGAGACCTAGGCTAATGAATTTTGAACTGCCCAATATGGGAGGAGACTGAGACACTTTAAGATCCAGCACCCAGGGAAACCATCATCAGAGGGAAGGAAGGGAGTCAGAAAATGAAGAATAGGGGAAGCTAAGGGAGGGGAAACACTGAAATTACCAAGAATCTAAGGAGGATGAAAATTCAAAAGACCTAGAGCATAAACAGATAAATCAGCAAAGACATTATTAACACAAAAGGAAATATGAACTCCAGATTTCATAAATGAGTTCAGGCCTCTATGAATAACTACAGCAAAACAAAGAAAAAAATCACTCAACACTTGAAAACACAAAAGATCCTGTAGAATTTGAGAGCATGGAATGACAACACACTGTTCGTACATAGTTTAAAAAGAGAAATGAGAATGAGAGTAGGATTTATGGCTTGCAGAACAAAAATAATGGGAAAAATAGAAAAACTGGAATCTGATGGCAAATCTTATTGAAGAAACACAAGAGAGGGTGGCTGATGGTAACAAAAACACACAGAAGTGAAGGAAAATCTAGAAGAAGAAAAACAAAACTAATAACATTAAAGAAAACACATTCTTTATTCAAGCAAAGATATTGATCTGGAAGACAAGATGGGAAGAAAAGAAACTAAGGAGTATATGTCTCCTAGCACAGTAAGACAAGTCAAAAAACTCAAACACCATAATGCAAGAAAACTCCCCAGAACTTCTGAACATAGAAAAAGCAGTACCATTTGAAAGAATGAATAAATCACCTCTAGAAAAGAACCCAAGGCTCTAAACTCAATGACACATGTGCTTAAATTTAATAATTCAATTTAGAAACAACAAATTATTCAAATAACCAGAAGAAAGATCTTCATATACAGAGGAAAGGAAATTAAAATAATACAAGAATGTTCTTCATCCACCAGAAAACTCAAGAATAGAATAATGTGTTCTAAAGAGTGATGGATGCTGCTCAGAGTGAATTGCCCTGCAAATCTGAGCTTAAATGAAAAAAGATAGGCATTCAGTAATAAAGAGGCATTTGAATTTTTTTTTAAAAAAAGAAAACCAGACCTGAAGAGATTATTTGCTTCTTGAGCACCACAGCTAACCAAAGTGTGGGAGGGATGAACGAATACAGTAGCCAGTGACAAACAGCAACAGAACAACTGCAGAGATATCATTAAGACAATTCTTTCTAAATGTACACAAGGAGAAGAGGTGAAAGCAGAAGTCAGGTGGAGATAATGGTGAAGAGTGAGACTGAGGCATTATGGACGGAACACTGAGATACCCTGCCTACAGACTTCTCAACCTGATCCCATTGACTCCAAAGACAGCATGGGGCCAAGAGGAAAGCTTTTGCCAGAAAGCAAGCCAGAGAACATCTTCAACTAAGAAGTCCTGAATGTGTAGGAGGTAGAAAGCATGTTGGTGTACAGACAGGGTGATGTCAAAGAACACCAGTTGCTGCCACAATGTGATAGTGAATGTGGGATTTGCCACCTGACTGAAAATAAGAAGAGAAAGGTTACCCTGGTCTTTCACCCATGAGGAGGATGACCTCTTCATGAGATTCTTCCAGACTTTTGGCACCAGAATAAAAACTTCCCCTGTATGACCAGCCCTTGTTAATAATCTGTGGTGGTGATGACAGCCTTCCCCAACCCCGTCAGGAAGTATTTAATACACTTTGAAGGAAATGAATATTCATAAAGGCTGCCAATGAAAAGGCCTGGGAAGAGCTTAAGGAAGACCTCAACTCTGGGGCAATACACACCAGAACTATGTACATATTGGATGCAGTTTTTAAGGATTTCCACAGGAGTATCCCACTCAAGCTACTTTCATCAGATCTATCTGAAGAATGGATGGCAGCTCTAGAGAAACCAAATGAGGAGGACAAAATTGAAAGCCTGAAGCAGGTCACAAAGACACTACCATGGGCAGATCTACTGCTCAAGCATTTGGTTTGCATGCTTTATGACATCAGCAAGATGGGCTCATCAATCTTGCCATTTGTATTGGACCCAACATACTGACCCTCAATACTGACCAAAGCCTGTCTTTGAATGCCCAGATGAAGATGAACAACAAGATTAAGACATTGATGGAATTCCTCATTGATAACTGCTTTGAAATATTTGGAGAGGGCATTCTGAGGCACTCCCCCAGCATCGCTTCTGGTGACTCATTGGAGCACACTTACTGTTCAGATATATCAGTTCTGCAAAAGGACTCAGCCTATGAGAGTACAGATACTAATGCAGAAGGCAGCAGCAGCACTGGCTTTCAAAACAAGCAGCCCCCAAACACTGAAGTCTGGTTAGTGACTTGGACAACAGAAATCATCAATAGATGAGACCAGGGTCTATTGTCTTTTATGCCATATTACTAAAAACTCATTCAGCATTCAAGAAAGGAGGTACTCAGAACCCAGCACACCATCCTTGAAGGATTTTCCCAGAGACCAGGAGAAGAAGGACCTCAAAAGAAGGCCTAATTTGCTAGAATTGTCCAGGAAAGCTGTGCCAAAGCTATTAGTGACTAAAAGCCAGCTCCAGAATGTGGGGGTTCAAAGTCACATCTCCTCTCAGCTGAAAAGGTATTCCAACTTGAAGATCAGAAAATCCCTGGAAGCCCACCATGCTATGAGGAGGCAGTCCAATATTGTTGCATTTCCAAAATTCTTCCCTATGGGAGTGGGACAGTCCAAAGTATAAAAAACAGTATACTAAAGCCAGGACTCTAGACAGCCATCTCTTTTACTTTTGAACTATGGTGGGCACACCAAGATTATACACAGCAGAGAAATACTCAACAGAGACAGTGTATCACCTGTTTGTGAAATGTGGGCCCAGACTGGGGATTCCAGCGTATACGTGGAAAGGAAAGGACAAATGCCAAGGTCTGAATTTTATCAGTTAAGAATCTTGTCTAAATCTTTGATAAAGAACAAACAGGACTATCTCACTGGAAGGTGTAATCAGCAAATCTTTGATGTTGACCAGGTCCAACATGCCAAGGAATTCTATGTTTAGTGAACCAGACTATACACCACAAAAAGCCCTCAGTGACTTCTGTAAATATATGGGTTCCCTCAAAAGAACTGCTTCCAAAAACCTTCTTTCATGAAGATAAAGAATAAGCTCCTTCTGAAAGCCCACATATGGTCTTCCTCAAAGAGAATGTTTACCCCCCAAAATTGTCATTTGTGTCTGTATGAACCTGAGCATGTGCAATATGTAATAAATGTATAAACAAACTGTCCATAAAGTAATACACAAAAAACAAATTATAAACCTTTTTTAATGACCCCAAGATTCCTATGAAAGCAAAGGCCCCTGTCTTTAATACATAGCATTTTGCTATGTGACAGCAAAGCATGGAATACATCATCTCCAAAAATAAAGAATGAAAACCACAAATGTGGCAATGAAGAAACATATGATAGGTATAAACTGGCTGCAAAATGTAATCAATGAAGAATGCCAATGAAGAACAGGAATAAATGATGTCATCAAAGAATTGTATAATAGGAGGATAAGATAGGCTCATAACTTGGTGAAGGCAGGGCATGATAAGTGGATAGCCAAAGTGTTCCACTAATACCTACGTAATGCTAAGAGAAAACAAAGAATATTAACTAGTGGGGGAATATGCATGAGAATCATACCAGATGGGTAAAGATGAATGAGTTGTTATTTATATGTTGGAGGAAACTTCTGAATCAATAAGATCACAGATTCATTAGGGTATATGAATAAATTTGAAATATTTTATTTGGGTTAAAAAAACCAACTTCACCGGAACACAATGAGAAAAGAATGGTTAGGTAGCAGTATATCTAGAAAGGACTGAGAGATTTGTGAATTGCAAGCTCAACATGAAGAATAAGTTTAAAATTATTCATTAAGAACCTCCTATGGGGGTGGTGGAGCCAAGATGGTAGCTGGAAAGCAGGGACTTGTACGAGCTCCCTGCCAGGTCCCTCCAAACACCTATAAAAATGACTGAACAAATTCTAGAACTGGAGAACCCACAAAATAGCAGAGGGAAGCAGAGCTCCAACCCAGGACAGCCTGGATGGTCATGCATGGAGCAGAGCCCAGCCTGGGTGGTGGCAGGACCAACCAGACTGGCACCTGGGTGGAACTACCAGATGTCTCAACCCACAAACACCAAAGACGACAGAGAAGGTTAGTGGGAAAAGCTGAGGGGGAGAGAGTGAAAGGAGTTTGTGGTTAGGCCACTGCCCCAGGAGCAGCAGGGGTGGTGCAGGTACAGAAATGCAGCTGCAGTTGCTTCCCACCCCAGGCCCACCTGGTGGGAGGAATTAAGTGGTGGATCAGAGCAGGAGTGCAGAGCCTGCTGAAGATCTGAGTTGTAGTCCAGGTTGGCAGTTCTTGGGGGAGGAGGATCCCTGGTGTGACAGAGCTGGCTGTATAGAAATAGCTCTGAAAAACAACAATGCATTCCCTCAACCTTGGAACAAAGTACTTTCTACTCTACAAGCAGTCATACCCCAATGAAAAACTCAAGGGTCAAGCAGTTGGCTGGGAACATGGCCAGGTAGTGGAAACACACCCAGATTCAGTCTCAGACTTTGGAATCTTTCTTTGGTGACAAAGAATACCAAGACATACAGCCAGAAGAAGTCAGCAAAGTCAAAGAGCCTACATCAAAAATGTCCAAGAAAAACATGAACTGGTCTCAGGCCAGAGAAGAGCTCAAAAAGGATTGGGAAAATCAAGTTAGAGAAGTAGAGGAAAAATTGGGAAGAGAAACAAGAGTAATGCAAGAAAACCATGAAAAGCAAGTCAATGACTTGCTAAAGGAGACCCCCCAAAATACTGAACAAAACAACACCTTAAAAATAGACTAACTCAAATGGCAAAAGAGCTCCAAAAAGCCAATGAGGAGGAGAACACCTTGAAAGGCAGAATAAGCCAAATGGAAAAGGAGGTCCAAAAGACCACTGAAGAAAATACTACCTTAAAAATTAGACTGCAGCAAGTGGAAGCTAGTGACTTTATGAGAAATCAAGGTATTATAAAACAGAACCAAAAGAATGAAAAAGTGGAAGAAAATGTCAAATATTTCATTGAAAAATCACTGACGTGGAAAATAGATGCAGGAGAGATAATTTAAAAATTATTGGACTACCTGAAAGCCATGGTCAAAAAAAGAGCCTAGATATCATCTTTCAAGAAATTATCAAGGAGAACTGCCCTGATATTCTAGAGCCAGAGGGTAAAATAGAAATTGAAAGAATCCACCAATTGTCTCCTGAAAAAGATCCCAAAAAGAAAACTCCTAGGAATATTGTCACCAAATTCCAGAGCTCCCAGATCAAGGAGAAAATATTGCAAGCATCCAGAAAGAAACAAGTTGAGTATTGTGGAAACACAATCAGAATAATACAACATCTAGCAGCTTCTACATTAAGGAATTGAAGGGCTTGGAATATGACATTCTGGAGGTCAATGGAGCTAGGATAAAAACAAAGAATCACCTACCCAGCAAAACTGAGTATCATGCTCCAAGGCAAAATATGGATTTTCAATAAAATAGAGGACTTTCAAGCTTTCTCAGTGAAAAGACCAGAGCTGAATAGAAAATTTGACTTTCAAACATAGGAATCAAGAGAAGCATGAACAGGTAAATAAGAAAGAGAAATCACAAACTGCTTTGTTTACATTTCTACATGGAAAGACGGAAAGATGATGTGTATGATTCATGAGACCTCAGTATTAGGGTATTAGGGTAGCTGAAGTGAATATATATGTATATGTATATATATATATATATATGTATATGTATATATATACACACACAGAGAGAGAGAGAGAGAGAGAGAGAGAGAGAGAGAGAGAGAGAGAGAGAGAGAGAGAGAGAGGGCACAGGGTGAGTTGAATATGAAGGGATGATATCTAAAAAATAAAATCAAATTAAGGGATAAGAGAGGAATATATTGAGAGAGGGAGAAAGGGAGAGATAGAATGGGGTAAATTATCTCACATAAAAGTGGCAAGAAAAAGCAGTTCTGTAGGAAGGGAAGAGGGGGCAGGTGAAGGGGAATGAGTGAATCTTGCTCTCATACGATTTGACCTGAGGAGGGAATAACATACACACTCAGTTGGGTATCTTACCCCACAGGAAAGAAGGAGGAAGAAGATAAAAAGGGGGGGATGATAGAAGGGAGGGCAGATAGGGGGAGGAGGTAATTAAAAACAAACACTTTTGAAAAGGGACAGGGTCAAGGGAGAAAATCAAATAAAGTGGGATAGGTTAGGAAGAAGAAAAATATAGTTAGTCTTTCACAACATGAGTAGTATGGAAGGGTTTTACATAATGATACGCATGTAGCCTATGTTGAATTGCTTGCCTTCATAGGGAGGGTGGGTGGGGAGGGAAGAGGGGTGAGAATTTGGAACTCAAAGTTTTAAAAAAAGATGTTCAAAAAAAATTTGCATGCAACTAGGAAATAAGATGCACAGGCAATAGGGCATAGAAATTTATCTTGCCCTACAAGAAAGTAAGGGAAAAGGGGATGGGCGGGGAGTGGAGTGACACAAGGGAGGGCTGAGTGGGGAATGGGGCAACCAGAATATATGCCATCTTGGAGTAGGGGGGAGGGTAGAAATGGGGAGAAAATTTATAATTCCAACTCTTGTAAAAATCAATGCTGAAAACTAAATATACTAAATAAATTTAAAAGAAAGAACCTCCTATGTGATAAACACTTTTCTATGTACTAGTGGCACAAATATAAAAGTGAGTCTCAAGGGACACAATACATTGTTTTCCTTTTATCTAGTTATTTAATTTTTCACTTTTTTCCTTTCAAGTAGCCAAATAAAATCCCCCTTCCTTTCTTCCTCTTCAATTTATTTGATTCTTTAGTTTTTGTAAATTTGATTTTCTGCACCTTTATATAAAAAGGATTCCTTTCCCTCTTGATCTTCATTATTTATGTTCTCCTTTGATGTGTTTTAGGCTTTATTCTTTTATTTATGGCAATAAAACTTATTTAGTCCTTCTTTAGTTTCTATACTCCTTATGGAAATAAATTCTTTAACTTACCTATTTTGGGTTCTCTCTTCTAAACAGTTTGTATTTTATTGATTTGTAGATCTAGTCCCTGAGCCACCTTTTCTGTTGTGTTTTCTCCTTAGAAATATCAATTTCCGCAGTTGACAAAGAAGGCATTGCCTCTCAGTAGGAATTGTCTATGTCCATGAACTCAGTTCATGATTAATCTTTGCCTTCTTCATTGTCATTTTCCTCCTGTTTCCCTTGAAATCTTGTCCTTAGGTCCGTGCTTTTCCTCTCCTCTTGGTGTTAGTTGCCCCCAGGAGCACTAGTTGTCTTCCTAAAACAGAATGAATGGTCTCTCTGAGCACCAAATTGCTACAGATTACACCCAGTGTAAGGTTCCCATAACCTTTTATAGAACATGTCTCTTCCCCCGTGGGAGAATTAATCAATGTTACCTCCTCTTGCCACTGAAGCAAGTTTTCCTTTTTTCCCCTCCTATTTCCATTCTTCCTTAGGGACATGAATTATTTCCCCTTCTTTGTTAGCTTGACTTCCCATTGTGTAATTCACTCACTACCACCACCATCCCCAACACACCCACAGACACACCCACACCCACACCCACACACCTCCCCCCCCACACATACACACAAATATTGATTCATTAGTAGGCAGAGGATTATGAGTTTTAGGTCACAACTAGGGCCTATTCCTCCCTCACAGTTTCTGTTTGGCACCTTTTTTTTACCCTTGTTTCCTTGTGAACTTTTAGAAAGAAACCTTTAATTGGTCTCCATGTTGTTGTTTTGTTGTTGATGCCATGGATTGCTATACTTGTTTATGTTTCTTATATATCTATTGCCTTGAGTGTTTGCAAAGCAAATACTTTTTTTAGGTGTGTTTTTATTTCCAGGAATGCATCAAATATCTCTTTATTGAATATCTATTTTTATTAATAATTAGGTTTATTTTTGCAAGTTAGGTCACCTTGTGTTGCATCTTGAACACCTTCTCTCTTCTGAACACATTATTCCAGTCCTTTCTGTAGTTTCTAGTGGGTGCAGAATAGTCTTGGGTTTTCAAATTTCCTTTCCTTTATATCTGAAGCTCACTCTTCTGGTCCCTGCAAGGTTTGTTGTTAGTCAGTAGAATTGTTCAATTTAATTATGATGGGTGTCTTGGAGTTTGTAGCATAGTTTGTTGATGTTGTTGTTTTTTTAATGGAGACTTTGCGGATTGTTTCAATTAGTACTTTTCTGTATTCAAGTGTTCTGATCAGTTTTCTTGGATTATATCTGGTATTATTGTGTTCAGTTTTTTTTTATTTGTGTTCTTCCTTGTGACTTATAATCCTTAAGTTGTCTCTTTATGCATCCTATGTTCAAGATCAAAGATTTTTTGATAGTGTGGAGAACATTTTTAGTGCTACTGCTTTTCCTTTTCATTTCTCTTGATTGTACTTCTGTGTATTTGAATTCCCAATCATTTGTTCTCTTTTACATTTCTTTGTTGAGACTTGCTACCATGGATTTAAGAGTTTCTGTTCTGCCAATTACTTTTTGCTATGTAGGCCACAAATTCTGCCTTCATGATTCTTATTTCTCTTTTAACAGATTCAAGAATGTCCTGCTACGGTTCCATGCTCTTATGGGAATTTATAGACTTCTCTACCCTGTCAGGCATTGGTTCATTTTCATTTGTTTTGCAGTATTTATTCATAGATGTCTGGACTCAATACTCTTGCTTGTTATTAATATCTTTCCTATTGATTTCTCTTATTTATCTGACTATACTTAAGGTCTTTGTGTTTGCTTCCTTCTGTAATCTTTGGATCTTTGCTAATTGCCTTTTGTTTTGGTTATATTCCCCTACATCCATTTTCTGACTCTTTTCCATTGATGGTGGTTTCCTTGGGTTTTAGAACTCAAAGCTGTCTTAACCTACTCCCACACTGCATAATTGAAATTTCATAGGTCTCTGTCTCTGCCCGAAGTGACTTCTGTGAGTACATAAATGCTCCCCACTGGATACTGGGCTCTTTCTTTCAGGTTTTGTGGAGTGCCAGGCACACACACATGAGCACACACACATGCACACACACACACACACACACACACACCCCTCCCATCTCAGTCCCTTCTGCTCCTCCAGTTCTCCTCCAGAGTTCTATTGAAACACAGAGCACTTCTGTGCTATTGTCCCAGGCTAAGCAATCTTCTTTTGATTTTCCTCAGCACTGAGTGTTGGGGGGATAGAGTTGTGTTCTGTTGCAAGCCCATGGATCAGCTTGTGTAAATTTGATGCCAAGGCAAAGCTTGGTAGTTGGTGAAAGAGGGGATACTGGGTGACTAGGTTCAGTAATCAGGATTAGCCATCTCTGCTATTATGTCACTGAAATGTTACCAGATTAGGATTTCTAGTATACTAGACTGTGGATGCAGTGAAATTGTTTTATCTCTTACACATAATTCTTATTTTGTAGAGGCTTGAGACATCACAAGGATTGGATAAAATGTCTAATCTTTCATCTTGTTTGTTACATTTGTGGTTCCTTCCAATGCTAAGATTTTGTACTTTCCATCAGTTCCCCTATCACAACTTGTTTGTGAACCAGGAAATGGAAATGAAACCTATAAGTATTGCAGATATTAAAATATATCAAATGGGGTATTTAAGGCAGAGAAACTGGCAAAAAGAGCTAGAAGCAGACAAAGGAAGGTCATACTGAATTTTTCAAGGCCTTGAGGTGTCCTATTATTAATTAAATCCCATGTGTCTAGTTGTGATTTCATGCCAGTTCTGCCAGCTTCTGTAGTCAAAGAGATTAATATCATTGATTTTAACTATACCTTGCCATGTTCTCTAGTCCAATCTCTCAGACCTCATGCTCCCTTTTGCTACATCCAGTTAAAATGTCTTAGATTGTTTCCATTTCTATATATGATTCCTACTATAGGGTTTCTTTTATTCCAATTCTTTTGTCTTTCCTTAGCTTGCCTTTGGTATTTCTTGGCTCTTAACTGTAATTCCATTCCCATGTGCATATACACACAGATTCTATTATGGTGATCATTCTGCACTGAATGAAGACTAAGAGTGCCCTGAATATAGTAAGGCATAGTCCCTGCCCATTGGGTTTGCAATCCAATTTCATCCTTTTTTATAGCTAGGCTCTCAAGAACAGGCTTTCATGAGATCATTTACAACTTTTCCTGTACTGAAAGTTCAAATGAAGTTGGAGGGCATGGAAGGGGGAGGAAGAAGAGAGAAGGGAAAGGGACTCAGAAAATGAAAGAGAAGGTAGCTCCAACTTGCTCTTTATCTTTCTATTATCTCTTCTGCTTGAATGCCTTTCCTTCAATGCTATTTCTCAATCCTCCTAGCCCTTTATTAAATTAGTTTTATAAAAGTATGCATTTTAATAGTCAGAAGGATAATTTTGAGTAGTTAGAATGTTTATTGCGGGCAAGTCCACAGTGCTGAAATGATCTGTGTGGACAGCTGTCAGTGGCCACAGTCATGGTACGTTTTCTTTCAGAACAGGAGAAAAATAAGTCCAGAAACACTTTTGACTGCCTTATCTATGAGTAAAAAGATATATCCCCAAATCACTAACACTGATTACCCCCTAAATAGCCATGGTTCTATCATACCTAATTGATAAAAATAAACCTGGTACATTCTTAGAGGTCTCTCCTTGCTTATAATTGTGAATACAACCTGAAATCAAGTTTGGAGAGCTGAGGGTGTCTCCATGAAATAGATAGGAGGAAGCACCTCTGGGATATTTTACCTCCATCTCCTCCCCTTTAGAATTCTGAATGTCATTCTTCATTAGTTTATAATGTACCTGACTCATTGGCTCACTATAACATCTAATACACCTTAAATCCCCACATAATTTAACACAATGGAATGTTCTAGCCTGACAACTGGTCAATATAGCTAATTTTGTTTTGAAAAAAAAGTCAACTCAACCAGCTTTCTGGTATGGTATAGACCAAGCAGTTGGTTGACTGGCTATGTATTTTACTTTTCAACAAGATGTAGTGGGATTGAACAGCCAGCACCTGAGAATTTCTCTACCTTCCCCTGAAATCCTCTGGTCTGTGCTTCATTCCTTTTGCTCTCTTTCTCTCCGCTAACTCCCATCATCATCCCACCCTGCCAGTAAAAGAAAATCTCTGCAGGATTACTTTCTGGTTGGGTAACTTTGGTAATAGAGGTTGAGATGTTCTTGGAAAATGGATTAAGGAATGATCTTGTAAGGAAATTGTATGGAAAAATGGAGAAGACTAGTTGGTTGGGTTGGTCCAGCAGGGCTAGTACTAGCAAAGGAAGGAAAATAGACAAGGTCTGGGGCCTCTGTCGAGGGCTTCCCTAGACTTAGGTTTTCTGAAATCGCCTTCTTTTTATAAGGAAAGCAGTGCCATGCCAGGATTACATTGTTTGCAAAAAAAAAAAGCACTTTTCTTATCAATTTTCATGATTCTCCACAGAAGGAACCTCATAAGAAAATACTTGCATTCTGGACTGGCAGAGGGGCAGATTTCAGCAAGGAGACATGAATGAATATGCTGGTAGGGGGAAATGCTTGCAGTTTCTCTCCACCCCAACAATTGTTCTTAATAGGGGACAGATGGTGGAGGTCTATTTAACCTCTGTGTGTTTCCAGAACGTGACATCTCTCTGCTCATCATACTAGCAAAGCCCTGAGACAGAAGGAGGGGGTGGGGAGGGGGAATAAGGAGGAGGAGGGAAGTAGGTGATGAGCCAGATTTATATTGTCAAGGGTAGACCTTTTAAATGAAATGTTAACTTCTAGCACCTCTGCCATATTCCTTCTACTTTCAGCAAAAGATGAATGAAATGGTATGTTTCTCTACCTCTAAGGAAACTGAGTCTCCCAGGGAAGGCCATTAGTGGTAGGGAGGTATTAAAAGCAGCTTCTAGATTTAAAGCTTCTATCATATGAAGCAGCTTCCCTCAAAACTCAGTGGAGATGATCATGTGGATTCCTGGGTTTCATTAATGCGGTAATTTTATGCCATTGGAAATGCAGAAAGTCCCTCTTCTACACAGTGTAATTTACTTTTTTTTTTCATTTTAAGCACTGTACATCATGGAGCTCCAGTTCTGGTCCCTGATACTGGTCCCTTGGCATCTCTCCTCCAAAATGTGTCACAGTGGGTGGTCACTTGTCTAGCTATTATAAGCTGGCTTTGTTACTTGCCATTGACACCAGGAATGCACCTATCTCCCCACTAAGTCTAAACTCAAGCTACAGTGTTATATTCATTGGGTTCTAACTAATTAGCAACTTGGCCCAGCAGACAAGTTTTAATTTTAATGTTATCGGCAAATACCTTCAGGTACCTTAGCACAATAAACTGTTTCCAAAGGCAAAGTTCCTTTTAATATAGATTTTGGCAAACAGAATTCAATTGCATTTCTCATAACTCTTCCTTGCCATTTCCTCTTGGAATCTCTATAGTATTCTTCAGGCTGTATTTTGGCCTAATGAATCCAAGGGGTGACATCATCCTTCCCTCCCATCTCACCCAGCAAGGGCAGCTCCTATGAGGACACTGCAATTGATGGCAGTCTAGTTCATCTTCAAACAAATAAAAAGATTAGCCTGATGCAAAATGGGCTGGCTGGCAGGCTGGGCAGGGTTGTAGGCTGTGATATTTCTGGGAGGGAAGTCCTAGTGACCACACCTGGGACTTTTGAATGAAATTCTGTTCTGACAAAAAGAAGAACCATTTTGTTGATTATATGAAATAGGATGGCAAATGGTTTCCACTCACTACTCAATAAAAAGAAAACACTGGCTTTGATTCCAAAAATGTGGAGTCATTGGTGGTGTAGTTTGTGTTCAAGAAAAAATCACACATGTATCTCTATTTTTCAGTGATGCCTACTGTGTATTCAAGCCTGACTTCTTTTGATTCCCTTCCCCCCTCAAATTTCAATTTTTGCTTTTCAGATTAATTGCATTTTGGGGGGCTTTGTAATTTTGAATCCTGCACCAATGAGTCCCAACTCATTTCTCCAAAAGACCTGAGCTCCTTGGAGGGCTAATATTTGAAGTACCATTAATTTCACCAGGTATTTGTTTGTGGGGGAGTTGAATTTCGGGTTTCTTTGAATTCTTTTCCGCATGATGCAAGGTTTTATGGTTTTTGTAGATTCACTTAATCTTCTGCAACACATGAATGATCCCACTCATTCTAAAGGCCACATGCTTGATTTGGTAATTACTATAGGTCTGTCTCTCACTGGTTTTCCTTTGTCCCCTTGTTCCTTTTCTGTTACTTAATTATTTCATGCGATTTTGCTCTACTTTATTTACCACCACCAAGAATGCAGCCCATCATCGTTTCTCCTCAGGCTTAGAGGTCTGAAACCTCAAGAACAGCCCCTGGTTTTCTCTAGATGGATTTGTATGTTATACTTTTCTTGTTAATCAAAACACAGACTTGGAATTAGACAGCCCCACACTCCATGGGATCATTTGCTGGGCTTGCTTCACGTTCAGTTTTGTCCCCAGGGACCTCATTCCCTGAAAACCAGAGTGTCATGAAGGATGGAGAGAGTGGCCAAAGGTCACAGGTTGGAGAGAAAACAGGCTGGGCTAGTGTGTGTGTGTGTGTGTGTGTGTGTGTGTGTGTGTGTGTGTGTGTGTGTGTGTGTATTCATTAGTTGGTCTGGTTGCAAAAAAAAAAAAGATGCTTTCTAAGACACCTCTCTGGAAGGTTTTAGCCTCTATTGCAAAATGTATATTCTCTTCAATCTTTGGCTCAGCAAGTACTCTTTTGATACTAATGTATGTGTCTGTTTGAGCATGCAAACCTTTTGTTTTCTTATCATTGACTAGCATCTTAAATCCAAAACATAACGTTTATGCCCAGAACTTTGATTTAAAATTGAGTCCAGTTAATTGGATAATAATGTTTTTGCAAAGGTGGGGTGCAGCAAATGTTTAAAATGACAATATAACAGGAGCTAAATGCTGCATTCTTGCAATACTGCCTCCTCACCACCCATCTCTCCTTTCTCCAATCCATCCGCTATATCACTGCCAGACTAGTTTTCATCATAATGAAAAGCTCTCATCATGTCACTTCCTTGCTCATTAACCTTCAATAGCTTCCCATATTCTACTGAATTAAGTGCAAATTCCTTACTCTGGAATTTAAACCTCTCCAAGCTCTGGCTGCAACCTACCTTCTCCACCCCCAATCTCTCTAGCTTTATCTTCAAATGCTGCCCTTCATTCCCACAGTGCTCCAGTTAACCTGAACTTGTCACTTTCCTGAAATATGCTTCATGGTGTTTTGGATTTGTTTCTTTGTTTCTTTTGCCTTAGTACAAACAGTTCGTGCTACTATTTTCCTAAAATGTTCTCCGTTATGATTTTCAATTGTTGAAATCCCATCCATTCCCTAAAGGTCCAAATTCTATGGGAAGCCTTACCTGATCCCTACAAACAAATTTTATTTCTACCTCAGTTGAAGCCCTGTAGCACTGTGTTTGTATCACCCCTGTAATATTTTCATGTATTAGCTTACAGCTATCAATGTGCAGGCCCCTTCTAAACTATAAGCTGCACAAGGATAGGAAATTGGGTCTCATTTATAGTGCCCTCCACAGCATATAAGAGAGTGACTTTTATGCAATAAATGCACAGTACATATTTGTGGAGTGGAAGAGTGAATCAATAAATGGATGACTAATCAAAAGAACGAATAGGTAGAAAAGTGGATGAATAAACAAATGGATAGATGAATGGATGGATTATTGTGTAAATGAATAAGTAGATGTATAAATGAATTAATAGTTGAATAAATGGGTGAATGAATGGTTCGATCTATAAATGAATCAATAGAGAGATGAATAAATGAATGAATGATGTAGCTGATGGCCATCGCACCCATGTCAGACTTGATTGGCCCACACTTCGTTTGTAATATAAGAAATTATCTAACTTCCCTTGATGGTAATGCTAGAGGACCAAATTTATATAATGCTATTTTTTGGCTGATGTTTTGTTTTCTGTCTTCTTAAAATTAAAAAGTAACAGAAGAAAACCAAAATTTTTAATTCCTATTCACTTGTACATTGCACTTGTTTAAGCTCATTTCCTTTAATATGCATTGTGTTCTCATATGCGAATACCTCTGGTTCCATAATGCAATCTGAAATTTTGAAGATTATCATTGGATTGAGCCTTTTAGTTTATAAAACCAATATAGGAACCCAACAACAGTAAATTAATGGATAGAGCAAACTATGTGCAACAGCAAAAATAGTATAAGATTTATTCTGCCAATAAGAGGAAAAATGGATGTGTGCTACAAAATCCCTACAATTCCTTTCATCCTTTAGTCAAGGTTTGAGTGAAATCATATGTTTCTCTCAATTTATTTAGATTTTCTTAAATATTGTATCAATGAGACCTCTTACTTACATCATAATTTTCACTTACAGGACTTTACATTGCTACTACTCACTAAATGTCCACTGTTGTTAATGTTTTTATTTTCTACCTTAAATTAACCTAGTATTTCTCTAATTTGCACTCACTTCTTATACATGCTTAGTAAATATTTCTATTTGTTAAGCTCTGAAGAGTAGATTCAGGTTTCTACATGAGCTTCCAATGAAGGTTTAGTGTGTCCATTAGAAGCCCAAAGCTTCCCTATTGGACTCCTACTGTTTAGGGGTTCTTTTCACCTCAGAAGATAACTACTGGGCTAATGCTCAAGTTAACACTCTGGAGGAGGCTATAAAAATTTTGCTTTTTGAGAGGGCTCTGTCAGTAGCCTGAAACAAGGAAAGCTTACTGCTATAGACAGCTTTACTCAGCAATAAATTTTACTGCTATTGTGATTTCATCAATGTGGGAACTCCCTCCCACCGTGCAGATTGGAAGTCATGCATGCATTCGCATCTTAGGCAATTCTTATCTGTGTCCCCCTGTCGGTCCTCCACATTAGGTCCACACAAATGCTGGGGGCCTTCGTCCAAGTCTCTTCTCATGATGTGGGTACCAAGACAGCACGTGTGAGCTGTCCATCTGTTACTCCTCAGTCTAGCTGCATGATTGGCCCACCTCCTTTTCTGGTCATACATCTTTTTGATGATATATTTTATTCTGCATTTGTTTGCAATCCATTGTTGGGAATATACTACAGCCCTATTTATGTGTGCCATGTGTCTCTCTCCATTGCCCTTTGGGTGACCTGCAATGTTGATTCCTCCGAGACTGGGGATGTTTCATTGTTTAAGCCATACAGAATCACTAGAAAAATATTCATGATAAAAATATGGGTTTTGCTTCAGGAAAAAACTTGGATCTTTCAAATCATGGCATGTTTACCTATATTCAATCTAGCCTATTCCTTTTTTTTATATTCAGCTCTGGGTCCAGTCCATTGTCTACTTGCAGTGTCTGTTCAACATACACACACACACACACACACACACACACACACACATTGCAAAAGTTTATAGATATCTATAAATTTTATGTCTATAGATTATATGTGCATATGTAACACATATGTAAATCTTTAGACATACATATGTGTGTGTAGGTGTGCATCTGCGTAGGTTATTTATCCAACTGTATATCATGACCTGAACAATAAGCATTCTTTCTCTACTTGCTTTTTGCTGTTTTGTTCTGAGTGATGAAAGCAATTACTTTTTATAAATATAATGAAACTTCTTTACAGAACTGATTTAATGGAGAGCAAGACTGATATCTAGAGGCAGCACAATATAATGGAAATCATGCTAGATTTGAAACCAGAGAAGCTGAATTTAAATCTCAGCTCTGAAATTTACTAGGTGTGTGACATTTGGCAGGAGTCTTCTCTTAGGGCTTCACTTTCCTCACCTATAACTTGAGAGATTTATACTAGATGATTGCAAAGGACCATTTCAGTCCACATCTATGATCTTTTGACTTTCCTACAGGCTTTCTACTATGTATCAGGCTTCTAATACATGGGGTCCCATTTTAAGGAATATAGTTTAATCCATAATATATAATATATTTGAATATGTATAATAAGCAAAGGACTGAAGTGATCACACTACAACTGAAAAAATAGAAATAGGTCAGAAATCATGTTATGTATGATGGCTATCCAGCTTACTTCTTCCATGAGTAATGACATTTTAACGAGCACAAAGTTCTGCAACCTCTTCTCTGTATCTTGGCACTCCATTCTTGCATGAGGAGCTAGTCTTTGGGGAAGATACTTTCCTTGATGCCAGGTTTCATGAGAAGAAATCAAAGATTTCAAATTTCATTAAACTGACAGGTTCAGACATCCGAAGAGAAGAACAAAGACAATTCATGTGGGTGGGAAATGTGAGTCAGCTCTCTCACTGACTAAGAGATACAAGAATACTGAGCCATAAATTCCAGGTAGAGTCCTGCTTCCTCTCCATTCAGAGGCTGCTTAATGAGTCACTCCATAGGCTGAACAAACACTTCATGGATGCCAATAGTAACAGTCCTTTTTCTGGTTGAGCCCACTGAAGCTTCTCTTGAAACTTTGCTTACTAGTCCTCTGGGCCAAACTGTAGTGAGAACAGGACTTTTTTCATAATTTGTAGTGCAAATGAAAAGCTCATTCAGAATTTACAGTAATGGATATAATTTTTCTCCTTTACTTAAGTCTTCTTTCAGTGATGAGTCATGACATGGAGGTGAACCTGGATTCTCAAAAGTAATGCCAGCAGGCCTTATCAAAGTAGTAAGGCTTCACCTATGAGCTGATATTGGGACTGTAAGTCTATGATCTCAGAACCAATCTACCTAATGGAGAGGCTCATCAGAGGAAAGACTTGTCCTCAGTACATTTGAATATTTTTGTCTCCAACAGCATTTTGTGATCAAGATGGAGGACTATGGGTTAGATGATAGTATAATTGGAGTGAATATAAGTCTATTGAATAACTAGTCATTCAAAACCAACACTGAAAGAAGTCCGTAAAAGAATGATTCAGGAGGCCATGCTTGTTCTTGTACCATTATCTTTTTTAAATTAATTATTTGGGTAAAGTCATAGTTGGCATATTTATCAAGTTTAAAGATGACACAAAATTAGGAGAAAGAGCTAACATATCAGATGAAAAAGTGGGGTTTCAAAGGCATTTCAATAGGTGGTAGCCTGCTCATGAGCCCCTCTAAAATTACAGAGATTGGTCCTAGGAAACAAATATGCACTCCATCATTTGGCTCACCTTAATAGAAGACTCTTATAAAAGTGAATAGGAACAATGTAGAACCTTATGCTTGGTTTTGAAATTTAGTTTCACAGTTATAATATAAGGATGGCATGGTTAAACAGCAATCTTTTCCCAAAAGACCTAGGGATTTTAGTGATCCATGAGCTCAATATGAGTCAACATCATGATATGGCAGTCAGGGTATTTTACATTTTTAAGAATTTAAGGAAATGGAAAATTTAGGAATGATGATTATAAGCCAGACAACACACAAAGGAGAATGACCAAAACAGTTCAGGGCTTAAGTCCATGCCGTATGAATACCATTTGAAGGAACAAGAAAGTTTAGCTGGAGAAATCTTAGGGGTCTGGGGTATACTATTCTATACTTTGAAAGAAGAATTGTCATTTGGAAAAGGAAATAGACATGTTGTACTCAGCCTCAGAATACAGCAAAAAATGGAAATTGCAGAAAAGGTGATTTAGGCTTTATGGAAAGAAAATCTTTCTTACAATTTGAACCCCTGTGGCATGAGCTACCTTTGAAAGTCGTGAGTTCCTACTCACTAAAGGTCTCTAAGAAAGGGCTAGATGAGCACATCTCAGGAATGTTGTAGGAGGGTCTCTTGTGAACATATGAGTTTCATTAAGGAACCCTTGAGATCTCTTCCAATGCTGAGGTTCTATGAATTTGTGAGATCATTTATTCTGCTTTAGACAAGACAGGATCTGTGACAGTGGAGCAGGCACCCACACTGATGAAATGACAGCTCCTTGAAATATTAAAGAAGAAAGATTATATCTTACTTCATGCTTCAATACTCTGAAAGACCTATGATTTCTGTGTGGCTTCTCCCTCTGTCACAGATAACAACTCCTCTGCAATTTAGTAAATGGTCTTTGAGAGTGGCCGTGGCTTAGAAATTTAACACTCTGTAGCCAACTTGGAGCTGAGGCTCTCCAAACTTACCAAGGTTGATCCTGGGAAGTATACTTGAAGCTTTTGTTCTGTTTTCATATTCTTTGAGACCCCAAGTTCACCCACACATCCCAATGAAACATCAGAAGAGGACTTTTGTGGAGTCCTTGCATTGGCCATCCCTCATTCCTGGAATGTAGTCTCTCCTCACTCTAATTCGTAGACTCCCTGTCTTCATTCATGACACTGGTCAAGCACCACCTTCTACACAAAGCCTTCCTTGATCTCCTCAACTATGATTACCCTTCCTCCCTAATTACCTTGAATTTGACTACCTTATATTTATTCTGTATTTACTTATACATGAACATGACATCTCTCCCAATAGAATGTAAATTCCTTGAGACAAAGGGTTGTCTATTTTTCTGTCTTTGTGCCCTCAGAGTCCATTTAGTACAATGCTTAGCACACATTAGGTGTTAAATAAATGCTTGTTATTAATTGGAGCATTGTCTTTTTTCATATTTTTATTATTTAATATTTTTAGTTTTCAACATTGATTTCCACAAGATTTTGAATTACAAAATTTCTCCCCATTTCTACCCTCCCCCCACTCCAAGATGGCATATATTCTGGTTGCCCCTTTCCCCAGTCTACCCTTCCTTCTGTCACCCCACTCCCCCCCCCATCCCCTTTCCCTTTACTTTCTTGTAGGGAAAGATAGATTTCTATACCCTATTGCCTGTATATCGTATTTTGCAGTTGCATGAAAAAACAACTTTTTTTGAGCATTTGTTTTTAGAACTTTGAATTCCAAATTCTCTCCTTTCTTCCCTCCTTACCCACCCTCCTTGTGAAGGCAAGCAATTGAACACGGGTCACACATGTATCATTATGCAAAAATACTTCCATAATAGTCATGTTGTGAAAGACTAACTATATTTCCCTCCATCCTATCCCATCCCCCTTTATTCAATTTTCTCCCTTGACCCTGTCCTTTTTCAAAAGTGTTTGCTTTTGATTACCTCCTCCCCCCAATCTGCCCTCCATTCTATCATCCCCCTCTCTTATCCCCTTACCCCCTACTTTCTTGTAGGGTAAGATACCCAGCTGAGTGTGTATGTTATTCCCAGAGCATCATCTTTCTGACTGAAATTAATTTCATTTCTAGGTTCCTAGATTCTTCACTACAAATCTTTGCTTGCAGAGGATGGGTATGTCCCAAACAAAACATGTTTAAGAGACAAGAAGATAGTTTTTCATGGGGATTAACTTACTTCAATGTTTTTAGAATGAAGTTTGAAGTGAGAAAAATGTCCTATTAGAGCTAGCCAAATGCAGAATGGAGATTCCTTGACTTGAGTCTGCCCTTGACTGTGTAAATCCCAATGCATTCCATATCTTAGTAGACGGCATTCATGATTTTCCATGGATGAAAAAGATTATTACCTGCTGTACTCTAAAGAGATGAGAAAAAAGGAAAAGGACCAATATGTACAAAATATTTATAGCAGCTCTTTTTGGTGGTGGCAAAGAATTAGAAACTGAGGAAGTACCCATCACTTGGAGGAATGGCTAAATAAGTTATGGTATATGAATGTGATAGAATACTACAGTGCTATAAGAAATGATGAAAGGACTTGTTTCAGAAAAAACCTGGGAGGATTTCTGTGAACTGATGCAAAATGAAATGAGCATAATAAGGAGAACAATTTATACAATAACAATATTTCAAAGATAACTTTGAAAGGTTTAGGAATGTTGATCAACCCAATAACCAGATATGACTCCAAAGGACTCATGAGGAAATAAGGTATCTACCTCCAGATAAAGAACTGATAGATTCAGAGTACAAATAGAAGCATTTTTTCCCTTTTTAGACATAGCTAATGCATGATTTTGTTTTGCATGACTATAGATATTTATGAGATTTTTTTCTTGTCTTCACAGTGAATGGAAAAAGAGAAAAAGGAGAGAGAGAATTTAGAATTGAAAATAAAATAAAATTGGATGAAAAAAATCTATCACCTAGTGATAAAACTCTCTGAACTTAGCTAGGGCAATTCTCATTCAGTAGCCAGTTATCAGGCCAGTATTTGAAGTGGGCTTAAATGTTGCATATTCTTCTCTACTCTCCAAGAGACAAAATTGCTGAAAATATGGTTAGTTTTGTATTTTGTCTCTGTATTCCTAGCCCCTAGCATGGTGCCTTTCACATTAAAAAAACACTTAATAAGTTCTTATTGTCCTGGAGTAGTTTGGATTGGATTACAATCAACTGGATTTGATTCAGTTCAATAGAACTGGTTTAAAAAGTATATGAAGAGGAGCCAAGATAGTAGAGTAGAAGAAGCACTACAGCCAAGTTCTCCCACTATTCCGCTCCAAACTACTTTAAAATCATGCTTCAAATTGAGTTTTTGGAGTGGCAGAGCCAATGAAAGGTCAGAGTGAGACATTATGCCAACCCAAGACAACCCAAGACATGGGTGTGGAGGCTGGCCTGGAGCCCATGTGAATGAAACATCACTGGTGGGATAAGGTGGTGGTGACAGAAGCAGTAGCAGCTTCAGGAATTCTCAAGCCAGAGATCATAAGGAAACCTGGCAGCTGTTCAGAAAGAGAACACAGGCATCCTTGTGCCACCACTGGATGCAAGACCAGATGCTGTTTGGCAACTCAATTGTGTATATACATTTCTTGGTCATAGTTCCAAGGCAGACAGGAAAGCTTATGATCAGTCACAAGGAGGCAGAGGCCCTAGTCACAGTTCCAAGACAGAGAAGAGCTCTAGTGCTTGTGGCTTCAGGAGAGCAGGAGACCTTCCTGGGTAAAAATCAGAGTGCAACCCAGGAAAGCAGTGATCACAACTCTCCCCAGATCACACCACCTTGGAAACACCAAAAATTTGCAGACCTCCAGAACTAGCTCTGAAAATAGCAGCATAAAAAATCCAGAAGCTTGATACAGTGCCTCCTCACCCCTAGGTGAGCAGAATCCTACTTTAACATAAAGTTCAAAGTCAAGAAATAGGCTGGGAAAATGAGCAAAAAATTCAAAAAAGGAACTTGACCATAAAAAACTACTACAGTGTTAGGAAAGACCAAGGAACAAACTCAGAAGATGACAATAACATGAAAACAGCTCTAAGCAAAGCCTCAGAGAAAAATGCTAAATGAAAATAAGCCAAACAAGAATTCCTGAGTGAAATAAAGAGATAAGAGTGGTAGAGGAATGATGAAAATGCTATCCATCCCCAGAAAAAGAACTGATGGCAACCACCCAGCTGAACTCTCCCAACATTCTTCTTCAAACAACTTTAAAATAACACCTCAAATCAAATTTTTGAGTGGCAGACACAATAAAAGGTTGGGATGAGACATTTTTCCAGTCTAAGAAAAGGTTAAAAGGTCAACAGTAAAAGTCTGTGATAACAGGTGTATGACTCTGGGAGGTCTATGCAGAGGCCATACATGATGTGGTGGCAATAGCGGCCCCATCAGCTTTGCTAGCTCTGAGTTCAGAGTCAGTTAGGAGGTTGGAAAGAGATTACCATGGAACATTTGCTGGCACTGGGTAATGTTGGCAAGTACTGGAAACTCTGTTGCCTGTATGCAATTCTCAGTCATAGTTCTACGGCAGAGAGGAACACTGAGGGTTAGTCACAAGAAAGCAGGGGTCCTGGTAACAATTCCAAAGCAAAAAGAGCACTAGTGCTTGTGGCTGCAGGAGACTAGGAGGCCTTTCTGGGCATATACCAGGGTGCAGATGAGGAGAACTGTGACAATGCTTTTTCCGGCATCACACCAGATTAGAAGTACCAAAAACTTGCACACTCACAGAGCTACCTCTGAAAACAGTAGTATAAAAGAGCCTCAGTCTTAGGACACTGCCTCCCCACCCCCAGGTGAGGAGAGCTTAACTTTAATATAAAGCTCAAAGTCAGAAAACAGGCTAGAAATATGAGCAAACAACAACAAAAAGAATTTGACCCATAAAAAGCTACTACTGTGGTAGGTGAGTTTAAGGCATAAACTCAGAAGAACAAGATAACAGAAAACAGTTGCAAGTAAAGCCTAAAAGAAAAAAAATGCTAATTGGGCCCAATCCCAAGGAAGAGTTAAATGAAGAGATAAGAATGATAGAGGGGAAAATGGAGAAAGAAATAAGAGTAATGTAAGAAAATTATGAAAAAATAAAAGCTTGGTAAGAGAGGCACGAAAAATACTGGAGAAAATAGCACCTTAAAAAATTGGCCAAATGGTGAAAGAGGCATAAAAATCCACTAAAGAGAAGAATTTCTTAATAGCATTTTATTTTTTCCCCAGTTACATGTCAAGAAAATTTTTAACATTCATTTTTACAAGTTTTTGAGTTCCAGATCACTGCCCCCACATTCCTTCCCCTCTGCCTTCTGAAAATGGTAGGCAATTTGATATAGTTTATATATGTACTATCATGTACTATCATATGTACTACCACATTTCCATGTTAGTCATGGTTGTGAAAGAAGAAACAGATCAAAAGAAGAAAAGGAGAAAGAATAAAATAAGTGAGAAAAATATGCTTCAATCTGCACTCAGAATCCATCAGTTCTTTATCTATATATAGACTGGATTTTCCTTCCTGAGTCCTTTGCCCTTGCTTGGATCACCGTATTGCTAAGAGCTGAGTCATTCATAGTTGATCATTACACAATATTACTGATACTGTGTACAATGTTTTCTTGGTTCTGCTCATTTCACTTTGCCTCAGTTCAGACAAGTCTTTCCAGGTTTTTCTGAGATCTGCCTGTTCATCATTCCTTATTGCTAGGGGCAGCTAGGTGGTGCAGTGAGTAAAGCACCAGCCCTGGAGTTAGGCAGACCTGAGTTTAAATCTGGCCTCAGACTCTCGACACACTAACCATGTGACCTTGGGAAAGTCACTGAACCCCAATTGCCCTGCCTTCCCCCCTCCAAAAATATCATTCCTCATTGCTCAATAGTATTCATTACATTCATGTACCACAGCTTGTTCAGCCATTTCCCAATGATAAGCATCCCCTCAATTTCCAATATTTTTCTGCTTCCAAAAGGGATGCTATAAATATATTTGCATATGTAGGTCCTTTTCCCTTTTTTTATAATCTCCTCAGGATACAGATCTAGTAGTGGCATTTCTGGCTCAAAGGATATGCACAGTTTGATTGCCCTTTGGTCATAGTTCCAAATTGCTCTCCAGAATGGTTGGATCAGTTCACAACTCCATCAACAATGCATTAGTGTCCCAATTTTCCCACATCTTTTCCAATATTTATAATTTTCCTTTCTTTGTTACATTAGCCAATCTGTTAGGTGTGAGGTGGAATCTCAGAGCTATTTTAACTTGCATTTCTCTGATCAAAAGTGGTTTAGAGCACTTATTCATATGCCTATAGAGAGCTTTGATTTCTTTATCTAAAAACTGCCTGTTCTTATCTTTTGACCATTTATCAATTTGAGAATGGCTTATATTCTCATAAATTTGACCCAGTACTCTATATATTTGACAAACAAGACCTTTATCAGAGTCACTTGCTGTAAAAATTGTTTCTCAGCTTTCTACTTTCCTTCTAATCTTGGTTGCATTGGTTTTGTTTATGCAAAAATTTTCTTTTTAATTTAATATAATCAAAACTATCTTTTTTTACATTTCATAATACTTTTTATCTCCTAGTTGATCATAATTTTCCCCTCCCCATAGATCTGATAGGTAGACTATTACTTGCTTTATGTCTAAATCATGCACCCATTCTGACCTTGTTCTGACCATTCTTGTTACATAGTGTGAGATGATCTATACCTTGTTTATGTCTTATTGTTTTACAGTATTCCTAGAAGTTTTTATCAAATAATGAGTTCTTATCCCAAATAGGATATAAAGGATAATTTCATAAGTAAGTTAGAGAAGCATGGAAAAATATACCTGTTAGAGCTATAGATAAGGAAGAGTTTGTGACCAAACAAGAGATAGAGAGGATCATGGAAGTAAAATGGACATTTTTGATTACGTGAAAGTAAGAACATTATACAAAAACAGAACTAATGCAGCGAAAATTAGATGGAAAGTAGGAAACTAAGGGGAAAAATTTGAAGCAATTTTCTCTAATAAATGCCTCATTTCTCAAGTCTGTAGGGAACTGAATCAAATTTCTGAAGATAAGAGCCAATCCCCAGTTGATAAATGATCAAAGGATATGAACAGGCAGTTTTCAGAAGAAATCAAAGCTGTCAATCGTTACATGAAAAAAATGCTCCAAATCACTACTGATTAGAGAAATGTAAATTAAAACAACTCTGAGATTCCACCTCATACTTATCAGATTGGCTAATGTGACAAAGAAAGGAAAATTATAAAGATTGGAGAGGAGGTGGGAAAATTGGTACACTAATGTATTGTTGGTGGAGTTGTGAATTAGTCCAACCATTATGGAGAACAATTTGGAACTATGCACAAAGGGCTGTAAAACTGTGCATACTCTGACCCAGCAACATCACTACTAGATCTGTATCCCTAAGAGGTCAAAGAAATGGAGAAAAGGACCTATTTGCATAAAAATATTTATAGTAGCTCTTTTGGTGGTGACAAAGAATTGGAAAATTGAAGGGATGCCCATCAATCGAGGAATGGCTGAACAAGTTGTGGTATATGATTGGGATGGAATACTATTGTGCTATAAGAAATGATGAGCAGGATGCTTTCAGAAAAACCTGGAAAGATTTATATGAACTGATACAAAGGGAAGTGAGGTGAAACAGGAGAATTTTGTACACAATAATAGCGATATTGTAGGGGTAATCAATTATGAAAGACAGCTACCTTTGTCGAAATGATGATCCAAGACAATTCTAAAGGACCTATGATTAAAAAAATGCCATCCAGGTAAAGAACTGATGAACTTTGAATGTGGATTGAAGTATCCTTTTTTAACTTTCTTTATTTTTCTAGGGTTTTTTTCTGTGTTTTCTTTTGCAACATGGCTAATATGGAAACATGTTTTATATGACTTCTCATGTTTAATCAAAAGCAAATTGCCTACCTTCTCAAGGAGGATGGACAAGTGTGAAGGAAGGAGAGAATTTGGAACTCAAAATTTAAAAAAATGAATGCTAACAGTTTTATATATAACTGGGAAATATTTAATGAAATAAATACAAATATATTTTTTAAAAAGAAATAAGTATGCTTCCTTTTACAAGAAGGGTAGCTTTAAAATTGAGTAAAGTAATTTTCTGTGAAGCACTTGGAATTCTTCAAAAGAAATGACATTTGTTTGGGAAAAATAATACTGCTAATTTAAGTGATCTGATAAATGGGAGAGGCATAGTGGCTAGGCTTGATTCTGTTAGAAACACAGGTACATTGAAAGACCACTCTCAGGGTATACAGTCTAGAAAGTTAGTATTTCTGGTGGGTATCAGTTTTGTTCTTATTTCACTCAAAAAGTAGTGCTTTCCAAACCCTAATTGCTTGGGATTTTTCAAAATATCCCAGTTAGCAATTACACATTTGATAGTACTGTGTAAGGATTTCTTTCTCTAGATTCAGAGCAACCATATTTAACTCCTGCTTCTGGTGCTGCTAATTGTGTGACATTAGGCAAACTGTGACAAACTCTCTGGGCCTCATTTTCTTAATTTATAAAATGAAAGGTTGTAGTACATGCTTCTGAGGTCCCTTCTAGTTCTGTAACCAGGACTGGGCTAGGTATTGGAATGAGGGAAGGGGAAGGGACATGATTTAATAAGGTTATCTAAGCTATGGTCTTGGCCTTAAGGTTCTTACAGCATACTTGGGATTAAAAAATTCTAAAACATTTACTGATTAGAGAAGTAATTATTTAGCTGTGGCATACTTCTTATAAGTGTTTAGAGTTCAGAAAAGGGAAATATCAATTTTGGAGAATGCTTGACTCCCACCTTCTGACAAAAAGACTCTTCTAGGGGAATCCACATTATAGACTGAAGAGAGTTGTAGATTTGAAATCAGGAAGACTTAGATTGAAATTTTGTCTCAGATACTTAGAAGCTTTATGGCCACAGAAAAGTTACTTAATCCCTCTAAATCTCTATTTTCTTAGCTAATAGGGATAGTAGTTGTGCATGCCTCATGGGGTTGTTGTGAGATCAAATGTGAGAATATATATTAAGACCTTTGCAAAATTTAGAGCACTGTGTGTATGTGAACCATTATTATTTAAGAAGGAAGAGTACTGTGGATAGCATGTCTCATTTCTCCCCTTAAAGAAAGGCACACCAAAGCATGTGCCATGTGCATCAGCTGCCATTTCCCTGTGACAATCCTGTGCACTCACATGTAAGTGGTTCTGGTGTTTCGATTGCTACTTCCTCTTCTTGGATTTCCATTATAGGAGAGAAAAGAGCACTACATTGGATCAATGGATGTGTTCAAACTCCACCTCTGCCACGTACTAGCATTGTGACCTTAAGGAAATCATTTAACCTCTCTGAGTTTCCTCAGCTTTACAGTAAGGGCTTTGAACTAGATGACCTCTGAGGTCCCTTCTATGCCTATATCTATGATCCATCTTCATTCATCTCTGCTCCTAGCTGACAACTAGCCCTTGATTAAATCAGACAATATACATAAAGCATTGTGTAAACCATAAAGCATTATATAAATGTGAGCTGCTTTTATTGTTTCATCTTATTATTATATTTTATCTTAGTTTGCAAAACCAGCATTTCTCCTTCATGCTGATAATAACTGTAAACTTCTGAGCCTGAGAAAACTTTGACCCATCCCAGGTATCTTTCCCAGTTAAGTTTTGAATTTCCTTCTATCTACTGATGGGGAATGACATTTTGACTGGTGCCCCCAAAATGACAGAGTGTAAACCCAGAAGCAGAGACAAACTAAGAATTTTTTCAACTGAATCAAAATCAATTGAACTGGGGGCCCAGACTGGTGTGTTGTGGCAGTATTGTAGAAAACAATCCCACTGTAGAGAAGGGATAATCTGGCCCTCATTTTCAAAGGAGTTGAGGAGACAGGAGGTGGGCCCTAGAAGAGGAGCACCATGGTAATGGAATTCTGGAAATGGTGGTCTCTGTGGCTACAGTGCTGCATGGCATCATAGGCAGGGGACAAAAATGGGATACAAGGGTAGTAGTTGCATAGAGAGAAAACATAGTAGATGCCAGCACCCTGAGGTGAAGTCTCAGGTTCCCTGTGCCAGTTACAGCTTTGTCCTGTAGCCACTATCACATTGTATAACAAGAATATAGGTTTTACAGTGAAATGGGGAGACTCAAGTAGGAATATGAAGAAAATGGCTCCTCTGTGAGACTGATTGACATTCCTGTCTGAGGAAATTTGATTGCTCTATGAATGAATGGAACAGGCCACTTAGATGTTTTCCATCAGGCTCCTGGAAAAGTTTACATGACCTCTTAATGTTCCTGGTCCAGCCTTGTCTATTTATGAATCCATATCTTTGATGGTCTTATTCTTAATCCACATTTCAAGGAAACCAGTCCTATAGATCACCCCATTTATAATCAAAGATAGATTCCCACCCATGCCCCACCCTAACATTGGATAAATAGGAGTTTCTGAAGGGCTTTTAGCATCCGCCTTAGCAAAGAGGCTGCCATCTGGCAAACCAAGAAACCCTAATAAGAAAGGTCAGCCCTAGATTATAATAACTATTCACATTTCAAAGGTGTTTTAGGATTTACGAAACTCTTTCTTTTTTAAATCATTATTTATTTATTCAATATTTTTAGTTTTCAGCATTAATTTTCACAAGAGTTTGAATTACAAATTTTCTCCCCATTTCTACCCTCTGCCTCACTCCAAGATGGCATATATTCTGATTGCCTTGTTCCCCAGTCAACCCTCCCTCCTGTCAGCCCACTCCCCCCCACCCCTGTATATCTTATTTCCCCATTTTGCCCCATTGCCTGTATATCATACTTCCTAGTTGCATGCAAAAACTTTTTCTTCAACATCTGCTTTTACAGCTTTGAGTTCCAAATTGTCTCCCCTCTTCCCTCCCCACCCTAAGAAGGCAAGCAATTCAACATAGGCCACATGTGTATCATTATGCAAAACCCTTCCACAATACTCATGTTGTGAAAGACTAACTATATTTTGCTCCTTCCTATCCTATCCCCCTTTATTCGATTTTCTCCCTTGACCCTGTCCCTTTTCAAAAGTGTTTGCTTTTCATTACCTCCTCCCCCTATCTGCCCTTCCTTCTATTGTCCCTCCTTTTTTATCTCCTTCCTCTTTCTTTCCTGTGGGGTAATATACCCGATTGAGTGTGTATGTTATTCCCTCCTCAGGTCAAATCGGATGAGAGCAAGATTCACTCATTCCCCCTCACCTGCCCCCTCTTTCCTCCCAACAGGACTGATTTTTATTGCCACTTTTATGAGAGATAATTTACCCCATTCTATATCTCCTTTTCTCCCTCTTTCAATATATTCCCCTCTCATCCCTTAATTTAATTTTTTTAGATATCATCCCTTCATATTCAACTCACCCTGTGCCCTCTGTCTATCTATCTATCTATCTATCTATCTATCTATCTATCTACCTATCTACCTGTCTATCTATATCTATATCTGTATCTGTATCTATATCTATATCTATACACATACATATTCCCTTTAGCTATCCTAATACTGAGTTCTCATGAATTATGCACATCATCTTTCCATGTAGGAACGTAAACAAAACAGTTCAAATTTATTAAGTCCCTTATGATTTCTCTTTCTTGATTACCATTTCATACTTCTCTTGATTATTCTGTGTGAAAGTCAAATTTTCTATTCAGCTCTGGTCTTTTCACTGAGAAAGCTTGAAAGTCCTCTATTTTATTGAAAATCCATATTTTGCCTTGGAGCATAATACTCAGTTTTGCTGGGTAGGTGATTCTTGGTTTTAATCCTAGCTCCATTGACCTCCAGAATATCATATTCCAAGCCCTTCAATCCCTTAGTGTAGAAGTTGCTAGATCTTGTGTTATTCTGATTGTGTTTCCACAACACTCAAATTGTTTCTTTCTGGCTGTTTGCAATATTTTCTCCTTGATCTGGGAGCTCTGGAATTTGGTGATGATATTCCTAGGAGTTTTCTTTTTGGGATCTATTTGAGGAGGCAATCTGTGGATTCTTTCAATTTCTATTTTGCCCTGTGGCTCTAGAAAATCAGGGCAATTCTCCTCGATAATTTGTTGAAAGATGATATCTAGGCTCTTTTTTTGATCATGGCTTTCAGGTAGTCCAATAATTTTGAAATTATCTCTCCTGGATCTATTTTCCAGGTCAGTGGTTTTTCCAATGAGGTATTTCACCTTGTCTTCCATTTTTTTCATTCCTTTGGTTTTGTTTTACAGTATCTTGATTTCTCATAAAGTCACTAGCTTCCACTTGCTCCAGTCTAATTTTTAAGGTAGTGTTTTCTTCAGTGGTCTTTTGGACCTCCTTTTCCATTTGGCTAATTCTGCCTTTCAAGGCATTCTTCTCCTCACTGGCCTTTTGAAGCTCTTTTGCCATTTTAGTTAGTCTATTTTTAAAGGGTTATTTTCTTCAGTATTTTTGGGTCTCCTTTAGCAAGTCATTGACTCGTTTTTCCTGGTTTTCTTGCATCACTCTTGTTTCTCTTCCCAATTTTTCCTCTACTTCTCTAACTTGCATTTCCAAATCCTTTTTGAGCTCTTCCATGGCCTGAGAACAGTTCATATTTTTCTTGGAGGCTTTTGATGTAGGCTCTTTGACTTTGTTGACTTCTTCTGGCTGTATGATTTTGTCTTCTTTGTCACCAAAGAAAGATTCCAAAGTCTGAGTCTGAATCTGAGTCCATTTTCACTGCCTGGTCATGTTTCCAGCCAATTACTTCACCCCTCAGTTTTTTGTCAGGGTATGACTGCTTGTAGAGTAGAGAGTACTTTGTCCCAAACTTTAGGGGTTGTGCTGTTGTTTTCAGAGCTATTTCTACACAGCCAGCTCTGCCACACCAGTGCTCCTCCTCCCCCAAGAACTGCCAACCCGGACTGTGACTCAGATCTTAAGCAGGCTCTGTACTCCTGCTCTGATCTGCCACTTAATTCCTCCCCCCAGGTGGGGTGGGGGCCGGAAGCAACTGCAGCTGTAGTTCTGTCCTCAGAGCTGCACCACTTCTGCTGCCCCTGGGGTGGTGGCCAAACCACAAACTCCTTTCACTCTGTCCCCACAGCTTTTCCCACTAACTTTCTCTGTTGTCTTTGGTGTTTGTGGATTGAGAAGTCTGGTAACTGCCATAGTTCACTGATGCAGGGCACTAGGGCCTGTTCCACCTGGCTCCCAGTCTGGCTGGTCTGGGCACAGCCCACGCTGGGCTCTACTCTGCTCTGCTCTCAGCTCCATATGGCAGACCTTACCCAGTGACCATCCAGGCTGTGCTGGGCTGGAGACCTCCTTCCCTCTGCTATTTAGTGGGTTCTGCAGCTCTAGAATTTGCTCAGTACGATTTTTATAGGTTTTTGGAGGGACCTGGAGGGGAGCTCACACAAGTCCCTGCTTTCCAGCTGCCATCTTGGCTCCTACAAAGCTCTTTCTTAACAACAGACCCATGTGACAAGCTGTACTTCTGCCTTGAGTTAATGACTATCATTTATTTATCACTTTAAGTTTGCTAGGGGCAGCGAAATGCCATAGAGTGCTGGGACTGGAGTCAAGCAAACTCCAGGAATAACTCATCTTCATGAGTTCAAATATAGCCTCAGATATTTACTAGCTGTGTGACCCTGTGAAAGTCACATAACTCTGTTTGACTCAGTTTCTTCATCTGGAAAATGATCTAGAGAAATAAATGGCAAAACACTTGCAGCATATTTGCCAGAAACCTCAAATAGGGTCATGAAGAATCCAACATGATTGAAAGACAACTGAACAATAACAACAAAAGTTTGCTAAGACGGCAAAGTGGTTATAGAGTTGGACATGGAGACAGATGAGGAAGCTAAGGCTGAAGAAGGTCATGTCATACCTCAGATCTTACAAGGAACAGAGGACAAAGTTAGGACTCAAATCTATGCCTTAAGACTAAGAACAATTTTGCTTTGTTTTCCCATTGTGCTATGCTGCTTTGGGTAAATCCAGGGTCCTTTATCAGACAATACTTGACTTAAGGCAAGCTGAGAGTGACTAAGAGCACGATGGAACTATCCTACTCTCCCCATAAAGAGCTAGCCTACTACAAAATACCAAGCTCTGTTGTTGCGTATGTTCTACTTCCTGGAGGGAGGGGAGCACAGGACCACTGGGAAGTGGATCTAATATTTACATAGTTAAATATGTATACTTTGAGGGAGAGAGAGCAAGGGGTGCTGTGCTGGAGCCAGCTCTAAATACCAGAGCCCATTACTATATTTTCAGTGTGAGCATTTACACTTCAGCAATCAACATTCACATCAGGATTTGATTTATTGTTTTCTTGATTGTCTACACTTAAGAAACAGTTAGTAATGCAGATTAAACTTAAAAGTGTGTTTCAGGCTGAAGTAGAAGGCACAGGGAATGAAATCATCACTGAACTAGAGGCTTGCTTACTGGAGACTGCTAACAATAAATAACACCAATAATAATAGCAAATGGCATTTATACAGCCCTTTAAGTTTTGCAATGCAAAACTTTACTCCACCATCTTGGCTCTGCCCCCTCTTCAAATTGAGAGCTGGCTTTCTTGAGGAGAAATATCACAGGGGGAAGTCAGGGAGGCTGGAAACAGGTCAAATCCTCTGGGAAACCAGTGGAAGGTGACACCCAAACTGCTGTAAAGGTCATTTGGTTTTCATAGGGTTCTTATCTAAGTCAGGCAGTACCAGTTTGGGGGAGGAGTGAGTGGGGAGCATGAGACCCATGTGTAAGTCAAAATTCCTGGACTGGCAGAGCTTCATGCTCTTAGGACTTTCAGTTGGTTCTGCAGGCCTTCTTTTGGTGGGTGACAGGAGATTTGAGTTTCCCAAACAGTTTTTCTATTTAGCAGGATGAAAAGACAACTGAAGTCCTTATAAAAGGCTATTGCAATAGTTCAAACAAGGAGTAATTAATTTGTGAACTATGATGGAGGCCAAGTGAATAGGGAAAGGGGGACAGAGATGAAAAACAGGACATTAATCTTTCTTAAATTTCATCTTATTAGATTTTGGTCATCTCCTTAGCCTGCCAAGACCTTGTATACTAACTTTGTCATCCAGTATGTTAACTATGCCTTTCAGCTTTGCATTATTTACAAATTTAACAATGATGCCACCTACACCTTCATTCATTGGTTAAAAAAATTAAACATCTGTAAAGGCAATCAGTGAATGGGAAGATCTTCCCCGCCCATTTGAGTGGGCTTTGGGGGTGCTCAGGGTCCTGGGGGGAGTGGCTAGGACTGGAGCCAATGGCAGGTGCCTGAGTTCTGGTCCATGTGATGACATGAAGCCTGTGGTGGGAGGAGCTTGCTGAACGGTTGGAGCAGAGCTAAGAGGCAGCTGGTGAGGCATTTGATTAGAGCATTTAAGAGCTGAAGGAGAGAGGAAGCAGTCAGCTAGCTGGAACACAGCTTGGAGATTGCAACGGAAGCAGTGGTGATGGCAGCAGGTGCTACAAAAAAGCAGGACTGACCCCCATGGAGACCAGAGAGTACTGAGCAGGGGCTTGAGGCCAGTGGGTGGTCTTCTTGCTGGAGGGCCCTGGTATTGGTTGGGGGGAAGCTCCAGTATGGCTTGGCTTGCTGCCATAATGTTTTTCTGTAACCTCCTGGTCACTATTGTGAGGTGGGCATACTGGTTTTGGAAGGTTCTTGCCAGGATGTCAAACTGGGAACACTGGTCCATGGGTCTGCTACTTTTGAGTTTCAATAAATGCTTTAACTCCTCTGCCTTCTACTTAGAGACTTCCTTATATCCTGTGATTCTGGACCATTCAGGCATATTCATGGTTATCTTTGAAGTCATGAATTCTGCCTTAATGATATAACATCACAATCTTATAAATAGATCCAGAGAGCATTCCACTAAAGAGTTCCTTCTACATTGATGGGACCTGTGATTTCATTGACATACGAAATTCTCTGGTGAGGAAATTCCTGTTACCAGTTACAGGTTGGCTCCTTCTCCACAACTTAGAGTATTCCAGAATTCACTGAGAGCACTAGAGCCCTGAGAGACTATATGATTTACCCAGCCAGTAGGTGTCAAAGGCAGAAATTGAACTCATTTTCCTGATTCCAAGGCCAGTTCTATTAAGAGCCACTACAACATGCTGCCTCCCTTGCACACTGATATCAACCTATTCATGACTATTTTTGAAGTCCAGTCATTCATTAATTTTTTAATTCCTTTAATTGTATTATTTCCTACTTTGTCATCTAGTTCACTAGGATAGCAATGGTGTGCAAAAAATTGAGAAATAATTTACTGAAATTTAGGTATACTTTTTATCTGGATTCCTTTTACCTGTCTAGTTACAAAATAACAAAATGGGGTTAAGTATGACTTGTTCTTGATGAGGTCATGTGACCACTCCTTTCTATTCTAAGTGCTAATAAGCCATATATTTAATAAGAGATTTTATTTTTTTTCCAGGAATCAAACTCAATTCATTTACCTATGATCTCTAGATTCCATCCCTTTTATTGAAAATCAGGACATAAGCCTTTTCCCCATCCTGTTGCTCTTCTCTTTTTCATTAACAAAAGATTACTGATGGTGACAGATCAATTCCATTTTTCAACTCTTTCACTATCTGGGAATAGATTTCATCCATGCCTGGTGACTTGAACTCATTGACAGCAGCTACTTATTTTCTTACCATCTCCTTACTTACTCTAGTTTATAAAACCTTTTAGGCAATGGACGATTTGGTGATCTGGAAAGGAATTAAGCTGAAAACCTCATTTGAAACCTAATATAGGAAAACTGAACATACATTAATGTCATTTGATTTAATTCAGTACCACTAGTATGTTCTAGTTTTCATGAAATGAAGGTAGAAGGTGTGTACTGAGATAACAACTAAGGGCAACTATTGTTTACATAAAGACTTTGGCAAGAAATTGCTAACTATGCATGAGATACATTTATAGTCATGAGTATGCTGACAAATATTTATCAGTTAGCTCTCTAGAAAAAATGTATGGATGATGATACACTTTTAAGTTTAATGGTAGTATTAATATTTCTTCCTAATTTTCTTAAATCTAAACAATCAACAAAATAATAAATCAATAAGATTCATAGCATTTGCTGATTTCTGACATATAAATGCTCATATTGAAAATTTAACATTAGTTTCTATTTTGAGTTGGTTACAACTCATGTCTGCTTGTAGCATAATATTAAGGTTTTTTTAAAAAATCAATCAACAATTATTTGTTTTATTTTTTCCATCCCACTACTGTTATTCAACTACAAAAAGCAATTATTTTGTCACTTGCACAATAGTTTGCTGAACATAAAAAATCAAAGAACAATAATAGGATAGTGATTTGTCTGAAGGCTGGGTTTTTCTCTTATTAATTTTTTCAGTTGTCAAGTATTTAGGGTTTTTTTTTCCCTGACCTTCCACCTGCCCCTAATAAAAGAAAAGAAAAACAAAACTCTTATAAAAATATTGTTAGGTAAATAAATTCCCATTTTGACTATGCATAAAAATATTGGTATAATTCTGCATTTTAGTCCCTTACTTCTCAGTCAGGAGGGCAAGTAGCATTGGTCTTTAATTTTTAAAAATTTTTTAATGTTTACGTTATAGAATAAATTGCTCTCCAATATCTGTTCACTTCACTCTCCATCAGCTAATATAAATTGTCCCAGGCTTTTCTCATCTTAATCCTTAGTAATTACTTATAGCTCAATTTGTTCAACTATTCCCCTAATGGATTGCCACTACAGAAAAACCTGCAATAAACATTTTTGCACTTATTAGACACTTTCTTCCTTCTTTGAATTCTTTCATTATAGCCCTAGCCCTAGTAATAGTATCACTGGATCAAAGGGTATGCATAATTTAGTAATTTTAGAGCCTAGTTCCAAATTGTTTTCCAGAATGGCTGAAACAATTCAGAGCTGTATCAACAGTGTATCGCAAAAGCCTGTTTTTCCACAGTCTCTCCAACATTGGTCATTTTCTTTCCCAGTTTTGTCAATCTGATGAGTATGTGTGGTGGAAATTCAGAATTGCTCTAATTTGCATTCCTAATGATAAGTAATTTATAGCAGTTTTCTATGGTTGTAAATTGTCTTTCTTCCTTTGTGAACTTCATTTCACATTTGTACCATTTATCAGTTTACCAATGGCTTTTATTCTTACAAATTTGAATCATTTCCTTATATATCTTGTAAATAATACCTTTATCACAAACTCTTACTGCAAAGATTTCCCCCTAGTTAATTATTCCCTTTTAGTCCTAGTTACTTTGTATTTGATTTATGCAATAATTTTAAATACTTGTAATCAAATTTTTTATTTTATCTGTGATCCTCTCTCTATCCATCATTTACAATGAAAACCTCTTTCTCTCTCTCTCTCTCTCTCTCTCTCTCTCTCTCTCTCTCTCACTCTCTCTCTTTTTATTTCTCTCCCTCTCTTCCTCCTTCCTCCCTCCCTCCCTCTGCTTCCATGGATTTGTAAGGTAATCCCCTTCTTTGTCCCTATTTTTTTAGGAAGTGACCTTTTATATCTAGGTCATAAATCCATTTGGAGCTTAACTTAGCATGTGCTATAAGATGTTGGTAAAAATCCAATTTCTGCTACAGTACTATCATGTTTTCCCAACAGTTTTCATGAAAGGTAAGTCTTAATCTCTCTGTGTATGTATGTACATACACATCTGTATATGTGTATGTGTATATATTCTCTCCCTATTCCAGTTCATTTTCCACTCAGATATCAAAGTGATTGTTCTAAAGGGCAGGTCTGACCATGTCATTCCCCCTATTCAACAAACTTCAGTGTATCCTGCTTAACTCCAGGATTAAATATAAAATCCTCTATTTGGCTTTTGAAGTCCTTCATAGCCTGTCCCCTTCCTACCCTTCATTCTTCATACACATTATTCTCCTCCATGCAGTCTGTGATACAGTGATACTGTTTTTGCTCTTTGTCACAGAAGACATTCCATCTCCCAACTTGGTGCTTTTTCCCCGACTATCTTCCATGCCTGGAATACCCTTCCGTCATCACCTCTGTTTCCTGTCTTCCATGGCTTCCTACAAGTCTCAGCCAAAATCCTACCTTCTGCAAGAAGACTTTCTTGGTCCCCTTTAATATTATTCCCTTCCCTCTGAGATCATCTGTGTATTCATCTTGTAAACAAGATGGATAGTTCTTTGTATGTTTTCAACCAGATCGTTGTTATTACTTCTGCCTTTTATATTTATTTGCAATATCTCTGTACACATCAATTTTTATTGTCAATTTTTATAAATTTTTAATGGTACTGAGAAAATTTTATTTTCCTCATCAGTTCCATTTAGAAGATTCCATAGTCTTTTACCTCAGTTTCTCCAGCAGTTTTTTTTTAATTCTAAATTTTCCATTTTGCATATTTTTCATTAGAATTATCTAAAACTGAATATAAATCCATTTTGTAATTTGGTCCCACAAAAATAATTTATTTATCTGAAGGTGAGATGTTGTGAGGTTTAGTCTATGATATGTCATTCCAGTTTCTCCACTGTCCCTTCTATTTGACTTCTCATTTCACCTCTGTTTCTTTGGAATTTAAGAAGAAATCTCTTAATTGTTCCTCTGCTATTTTCATGATTTCATGCTTGGTTGCTGTATTTGTTTACCTTTTCTCCAGGTCTGGTTTTCTTCCTAACAATGTTTTGAATACCTCTTTTTAAAAAATTGAATGTACATCTTTTTTTTCACCAATTGTGAGGCTCAGATTTTCAGGGCAATTCACTAAATATTCTATCTAGAGCTCCTTTGCTCTTCTTAATACATTGTTACATTCCTTTCCATAATTTCAGACGAGTGGAGGATAGTCTTTTGTACTCCTTTCCTTTCTTTTCCTGTATATTTGAAACTTTTTTGGTCCTTGTAGGATTTGTTTCTTGTTGATGGATTATTAAATTTAATCACTGTGTGTCTTGGAGTTTTCAGTACAGGCTTCCCAATTACTTTTGAGGTGATCTGTGGATTCTTTTGATTGAACTTTGATTTCTGTCTTCAGATACTCTGGAGAATCATCTTGCATTATTTTTTTTACATTATGGTAGCCAGGTTTTTTGCCTTATGTTCTCCTGGGAGCCTTGTTATCCTTAAATTGTCCCAATGCAACCTTTCTTCAAGGTCAATATATATTGCTCATATGGAGAGCATATCTTCTTTTAATATTTTTGTTTTTTCCTTCTCATCTAGATTGTTCTTTGCATTCCTATTCATTCTCTCTTTTGTTTCTTTGGTGAGAATTTTTAATATATATTTTAGTCTTTTAATTCTGCCAATTTTTTCTGCTATACCATAATGTAAATTTCTACTTGCAAAATACTTATTTGTTTTTTTAAACCATGAACAATCTTTCTGTGATTCCATGATCCATTGGGAATCCACAGGGTCCTCTGTCTCATAAAGTATTGATTGTTTCATCTTTGTTTTGCAATATTTATGCATAGATGTTGGAACTTTTTTTATCCTGACTGGAAACCATATTTCCTTCTATTATCAATTTCTGTCCTGTTAGTTTGTCTATTTATGCTCATGATCTTGAATACAATTTTCTTTTTTCTGAGATCTTTGGTAACTCCAGTTTTTTTTCCTTGTACCCTGCTATCACTCACTTTTGAAACTTTTCCCCTTGGAATGTGGATTTTCCTGGATGCTGGACCTCAAAACTTCTAAGACTTTTTCCTTGTTGGCCAATTCACATTTCACAGGCCTCAGTCTCTGCTACAAACAACTTCTGTGGGGATAGAATTGGCTCCAGATAGATACATACTGGGCTCTTCCCCTCAGTCTTAGTGGAGTGCCACAGAGTTATAAAGCCACATACAAACACATTCACACACACACACGCACACACACACACACACACACACACACACATCTTGCCCTATTGTTTCATGGTTCATTCATGTCCAACACTTTGTGACTCCATGGACCACAATACTTCAGGCCCTTCCCTCCTCCACTATCTCCCAAAATCCTTTTCTTTTAGGCCAATTTTACTTTTCAAGGAGTCATTTTCTCCAAATAGGTTCTTTACCTTCTTATGTATTTCACCAATTTTACTTTTTAAGGATTTGTTCTCATCAGTGATTTTTTTCTATTTTTTTCTTTTACCCCTCTAATTTGGCTTTTAAAATCCTCTTTGAGCTCTTCTAGGAATGTTTTTGGGCTTGAGACCAGTTCATATTCCCTTTTGAGGTTACAGATGTAAGTATAGTGTCAATGCTGTCCTCTTCTGAATTGGTATTTTGATCTTCCCTGTCTCCATAATAAGAATCAATGGTCCTTGTTTTTCTGGATCACTTCTTCATGGTGGTTGCCTGTTTCCTGGTGTTTTAAGTGGATCTCTGCTTCTGGGGCCCAGGAGGCTCTATCCCAAGTTTCTTGTGCTGTGAGCTAGGGGCTTTGTTACTGGCTTTGTGTGCTGTGGCTTCTGGTTTTATCAGCTAAAGGCTATATAATTCTGCCACCCACCTGGTGCTGAGCTGAATTTGCCTGGTGTGTGCCAAGAACTGAGGCCCAGTGAAATCTTTCTGAGTTTCCTGTGGGGTTAGAGTGTGAGGTGTGGGGGAGGAGTGGTCAAGCTTCTGGAAGGTGGTCTGTGCTGGTGTGTGCTAATTCCTTGGCTGTGCAAAGGCAGGCCTGGGGTCCTGGTGATGGTGCTTGCTGGGTGCTGGGTGCTCAGGAACTCCCACTGGTCTGCTAAGGTGGGGCTTGCTTGGATGCCTCCCTTCCTGCACTGATCTCCTTCCATCACACTACTGAACTTCCACTTCTGGCTCCTCTCTTCCAGGGTTTCTCCCTAGGGCATTATTCTCTGGTTGATCAAGGGAGGGATGAGAGTCATTTTACCTGGTCATCATGGCTCCTGGAAGTTCAAGAAGGTGAGTTTCAAACCTTTAGACTGTGGGCTGATAGTTCCAGGAGTACCTGCTGCTGCTGCTGCTGGTGCAGGCTCTGTGCTTCTGTCTCAGCTAGCTCCAACAGACTCCTGTCCTGTGCATAGAGGCCTGGGGACCACCATGGCAACCAGAAATTCAGCCCCAAGCCTGCTCTTACTCCCTCTCCAGTATGGTTTAGTTCTGAGCACTCTCCCAGCCCACATCACCATCCCCTCAACCCTGCAGACTCTCCATGACAGGAAATATGCCATACTGACTTCTAGTGGCTTCTACCTTTCTCAGATGTGCTCAGATTTGCTTCTTAGAGGTATCTTACAGAATTTGCAAGAGAGCTCCGATAAGTCACTGGTTTCACTCTATCTCCCAAAATCCAAGCTCATGTTTGTTGCTTCTATAACACTATCTTTCCATCTCATCCTCTGCTGTCCCCTTCTCCTTTTGCCTTCAATCTTTCCCAACTTCAGAGTCTTTTCCAATGAGTCCTGTCTTCTCATTATGTAACCAAAGTATTTAAGCTTCAGTATTTGGCATTCCAGGGAACAGCCTGAATTAATTTCTTTAAGTATTGATTAATTTGATTTCCATACTGTCCAAGGGACTCTAAAAACTCTTCTCCAGCAACAGAATACAAAAGCAGTGCTTCTGGGGCTCTCAGCTTTTCTTATAGTCCAACTCTCACAGCCATACATTGCTACTGGGAAAACCATAACTTTGACTATGTGGACCTTTGTCAGGAAGGTGATGTCTCTGTTTTTAGTATTCTGTCCAGATTTACCATAGCTTTTTTTTCCAAGAAGCCAGTGTCCAAGGAGCAAGACTAACTCTATTAGTCTCTGCCCTGCTTTGTTTTGTACTCCAAAGGCAAACTTAAATGTTATTCCAATTATCTTTTGATTTCCTATTTTAACATTCCAATTTCCTATGATGAATTTGACATCTTTTTGGGTGTTATTTCTAGAAGATATGGTAGCACTTCATAGAACTGATAAACTTTGGCCTCTTCCATGTCAATAGTAGGAGCATAGACTTGTATTACATAAATAAAAGAAGATTCAATAAATTGAAAGGTTAGTCATTGTTCATGGTTTGATC
The DNA here is from genome assembly GCF_011100635.1 of Trichosurus vulpecula. NCBI lineage: Eukaryota > Metazoa > Chordata > Mammalia > Diprotodontia > Phalangeridae > Trichosurus > Trichosurus vulpecula. The sequence goes on from NC_050581.1 coordinate 102,367,384, forward strand.
ATTCCAATATAAGAAAAATGACAATACTATCTAAATGAGCTTACAAATTTATTGCTATAAAAATGAATCTATGAAGGGGTTAATGTATGTAGCTATATGCAATACTATCAACATTTATTTCAAGGAAAAAAGGTCTAACATCTCAAGGGAATTAATGAAAAAAGTAGAAATTAAAGGAGGGACAAAACTTCAGATAACCACACTATATTATAAAGCTATAATAATCTAAACTATTTTTCATTGGCTTAAAAATAGAGACTAAAAATATTCAACAAGATAAATAGACAAGTATCAGAAATGATTAATATCGATAGACTAGTCTTCAATAACCCTAAGAAAATAAAATTACTTGAAGAAGAACTCTTTACTTGATATGAGCTGCAGGGGAAACTTGAAAACAGTTTAGCAAAAATATGTTTACACCTTGAACCATAGGCTATAATAAGTGCTAAATAGATATGTGGCTTAAATATAGCCGGCCACATCATTTTTTAATCAAAGGAAATCAATAAAGGTAACTCACAATTACATCTTTAGGGAAACTTCTTTATCAAACACATAATGTTGGGAAGAAAATAAGCATTTATGTATTGCCTACTATGCACTAGGAATTACGCTAAGCACTTTGTAAATATTATCTCATTTGAGAAAACATAATAGAGGAGTATACAAATAAGAAAACAGATAATTTTGATTATGTGAAATTTAGAAAGTATGAACAAAATCAACGCAATTAGGTTAAGGAAGGAAATGGAAATTGGAAAAATATTTCACATCAAATATTTCCAATAAAATTCTGATGTTCAAAATATGTGGTGAATAAGTGCAAATACATAAAACCAGCATTGATTCTTGATGGATATGTGGTCAGTTGATAAGAATGCACCATTTTCAAAAGCATTGCAACTGTTAAAATACATAGAAATTGATCCAAAATCATCAATAATTAGAAAAATGTAAATTAAAACACCTCTGAGTATTCATATCATATTCAGTAACTGGCAAAGATGAAAATAATCTATGCTGGAGAGGATGAGAGAAAGCTAGTTCATTATTCTATTGTTTTTTGAATTGTAAATTAATCTAACCCTTCTGAAAAACATTTGGGAATTATGCAAAAAAAATTAAACCATCCATTCCCACTGATACAGATCTAATTACTAAGCATATAATCTGAGGGAGCCGGAGACAGAAAGAAAAGGTCTTATGTATCAAAATATTTATAACATCATTTTTTGTGCATTAATGTTCCATAATTTGTTCATTCATTCACCCATTCCACAGCCAATGGGTGCCCACTTTGCTTCCAGATCTTTGCAAACACACACACACACACACACACACACACACACACACACACACACACACACACACGAAGTTGTTAAAATCTCTTCATGCTCTGTTGGCACAGATATTTTATAATTTTTGAAGTAATCATCTCTTTCCCTTAAATTCTCAGTTTTGATAGTAAATGATATGTGCTCTCTCTGTCTCTCTCTCTCTCTCTCTCTCTCTCTCTCTCTCTCTGTCTCTCTCTCTGTGTTCGTAACCAAAAATGGGCTCCTTAGCACTTAGTTCAACAAGTGCCCTTGAATAGTTTGGCTTTTGTTCCCTTTGAGTAATTCATTGAGCCTTACTAGGTGCTAAGCCCCAGGCCCAAACCCCTATTAGGTGTAAAACCTTAGTGGGTGTGGATTAGCAACTAAGGCGGGGCCCAAGGAGGGGCTAACTCCAGGGAGGGCCTAGTTTGCATGTCTGGGAGAGCAGAGGCTTTTAGATCACATGGGTTTAAGTCCGCCCTTTTGTGACTTGGTCATGTGGGTAGGTCACATGTGTGACTCACCCCTGATGCTGAAAAAGATATAAAAACCAGGGGTTGGCTGTCTGTTCCTTGGAGCTCTACCTGCAGCAGTGGTGGCATGTGACTCTGGGCCAGCCCTTGTTCCGAGCTTCCGGGCTGAACCTAGATGTTGGTAACTATGAATCTGTATTGGGTCTGTCTGTTGATTTTGTACTTTGTTTGTAATTTGCTCTGACATTCAGGGTGCTGGCTTTTTTCCTGAACTAAGTGAATTATATTTGTGTGCTGAATTAAAGTAAGCTTGTCAACCCCTTTAACCTTGCTTTCCTTATTAAGGCAGATCAAAAGACCCTGTGCTATTGGCAGCTTTCTGGGTGCTGGTTGTGGGTGGATCTTACACCCCCACAGAAGCTGCTAGCCGGATTGTTGAAACACTCTCTCCTCTCTCTCTCCATATATATATATATATATATATATATATATATATATATATATATATATATATATATATATATATATAATCTTTTATTTCTCTTTATTTTGAGTTACCTTTGTTCACTTTTTTAATTTGGTAATTAGGATTTCCTATACTTTATTAGATTGAAATTTTATCAATTTTATTACTCTTCACAAATAATCAGTCTTTAGTTCTTAATTATTTCTGTAAACATTGTTTCTTCTTTCATCTTTTCTCTTCTATTTTCAATACTTCTCTATTTTATGTTTGTCAATTTGGTTGTCTACTTTTTGACTTGAATATTTAGCTCAATAATCCTCTATTTTTCAAAAATCTTTGAAGATTTTTTTTTCCCACAGAAGACTTTTTTATATTGTTCTCAAAAAAGTTTATTATTATATCATTTTTATTCCCTCTCATATTGTTATTTTTGTCTGAATTTTTACTGGCCCTCTCTTTTGGGATTCATTATTAAGTCTCCAATTGTGGCTGCATCTTTGGTTGTCTTCCTAGTATTAATTACACCTTTTGTTATGTTGTAGTCTATAAAGATATATATTCAATGTTTTTGGCTTTTCATATTTATTTAAATATTTTTCTGAATCCATGGTCTATTTTGTAAAAAGTATGGGTATATATACATACATACATGTATATTATGTATATATATACACACACACACACACACATATATATGTATATATATATATATACATATATATACTCATACATTCTTTCATATTACCATTCAGAAAATGTTATGTCTTCCAAATCTAATTTCTCCAAAAATATGCTCAGTTCTACATTTAGACTATTATGGAGTTACTTGATTTTGCAACTTGAGCTCTAAAGAATCTATTCATCTCCCCTACCCCCCCCACCCCCACACCCACACACACACACACACAAACACCACACCAAATGTAAAATACCAGGAATTTCTTTTTAATTTTTCTTTGTAGTATAATGTTTATTCAATTTATTATGACTATTTTTGAATTTGTACCCATTTTTCTTTCTGTTTTTAAATATAACTATTGGGTTTTCTGCTTGAGACCTAGGCCTTTCTCTCTTAGATATTGTCTCTTTTAAACTTTTTCTTGTATTTCCATGCTTTTACCACTTCCCTTTTTTCTCTCTGTCTTTTCTTCCACAGAGATCATTGAAACTCAGCATATTCAGTTTTCTTGAGTTAGAGAAATGGAAGGGCCTAGCTACAGAGTGACTGTGGAGAAGAGACTGACACCAGCTGATTTTTAGTCTCTTGATTCTTAGGCAAAAAGCCCCTTTCATTCCAACCTGCCCTGTGCTACTATATCTTTCATCCTCCCCCATCCTAAGTTGTACTCCTTTTCCTTCTTCTGGCTTCATAGAAACACTGCTTTCTGTTTCTTGTAGAGTGGGTAAGTATGTGAAGGAAGGTGGGGAGTTCAAACTGAATTATGGTTCTGAGGAAAGTTGGAAATGGATGCCCAATACTACAAGGTTCCTCGCGTTGTCTTTCCCTGGCATGCACTTTGGGCTAGATGAATGAACAGTGGGACCTTTAAGTATCCAAGTCCCTTAATGTTGTTTCAAGAGCCTTTTACTTTGTGTGGTATTTCTATCCAATTATTGATCCATCTTTAATTACTCTAGGTGCTTTGCATATTTCCTTTGAGGGTCTTAGGTAGGAGAAAAATAGATTATATATTTTAAAAGTAGGTTATTATATAAAGAAATTCAGGAACTAAAGAAGGAAAGCATGGTGTAGAAATGGAGATCAATAGAGGTTGAAGCAGATGGAATATGACCATGGTCAAGACCACTTGCATGGAAAGGAGAAATATTTGAGAAGAAGAGTAAGCAGATCACAAACATGGCATAAAGGCACTATCTAGCAGTGATCTCTTTGGCAAAAGCTAGTAGTTCCCTGGCTTGCCTTAAGGATCTTTTAAAAGTCAGAGGAAGTGATGGGGGAGCTGCTATTCCACATACAATCTTCACCAGAAAGAGGAACTGGTTGCTACAGTAGAAGTAATAGGCACTCCAAACTTTACAAGTCTATCTTGGAATTGTGACAGAGAAGAGGAAAGGTTGGCAAAGTTTGCCATTAACTTATTTTAACTTTTTTTCAGAGAAAGGATATGGAAGATTGCATGGCCTAAATTCCTATTGGATAAATCAGGCCAGGAATCATGGAAAGTCCCTAAGGAGATGCAAAAAAAATACTGATGACGAAGAAGAGAAGGAGTAGTCTAAAGATACCAATGTGCATGAACTGGGATTCACTGACTTTAACTAACAGATTTTTTTAAAAGGATTATTCAAAAAATGGAAGACAGGTAAGACAATAATATTAAAATAAAAGCATGGTACAATCCTTAAAATAATGCTAAATAATGGTAAGAGTTAAGAATGGGGTTGAATGCTGAGGACCACAAAAAGAAGTTTTTTAGTAATAGTTGGAAAAGATCGAAGTTGATATAGTGTTGCACTTGGAATGAGTGGAATGAAAATAACGAGCAATGGAGGGGAAAAAGGCAGTACTAAAGTCTCATTCTGCTTCTCCTTTCTCTGACTATTCATGGATTTTCTTTTTAAAATCCGTTAATCTTATTTCGTCTTAATTCTACAGTTGAATGCAGAAACAGGGATGGCTTAAGATATCTATGTGAGCCCAACCCCCATTTCTGTTTTTAACCAGATTTTCCAGGTAAATATACTTTTTCTCTACTTGTTCTTCTGACTCACCTGACTGTGAAAATGGATTGGAGATAACTATTCCTTACCCAATTTTCTACTGTCATTCTCCCAAGTGAGTGGAAGAGGAAACACTGGAATTGTTTGTTGGGGAATAACAGCTGTCAAAATACTTGAAGGCAAAATGAAACACAATGGGTAGAAGTTGCAGACAGCTTTTGTCTTGATATAAGGAAAAATTCTCACAATTAAAACTTCACAAAAGTGGAATGAACATTATTACCTGAATTAGCATTCAGGTAGTAGTGGGGAAAGCCTGTTGAGTGTGTAATAGAAGGGATTTTGTTTCGATGCATCTTGGATTCATTGGTCCTTTATAGCTCTGAAAATTTGTGATTTCATGGAATTTCTGATTTGTTGCTTAACTCTGGATCCAAGAACCCAGTTCATACTAGTTAATAAGTCTAGGAAGCTAGTTAAGGAACCAGAGGTTTTACCTGCTTGAAGCTATTTCTACATATTACACTATCAAAAATGCCTGCTAGAGTTTTGTGGGCGGTTGAGGTAGCACTGATACAAGACCACAAAGTTTATACAATGTGGTAGATAATGCCACATTTGCTTTCAAGTAGGGATATAGTATAGCAAGGGGTGGGGAAGAACTTGTTCAGGGCTTTGAAAATGACACTGGTGTCATTTTCTCTCTACACTAATCATAGAGTTAAGCCTTGTTTTGAAATTAGAGATGCCTTTTAACCCATGCCAAGCACTTGGTCAACTTGTTGAGTCAGCAGCAAGCTGACCAAGGCAGAATTTAAAGGATGGTCAGTCTATTGACCTGCAGGCATTTCCTAAAATCTTTAGGAATAGGGTTACATCAGAAAAAAAAGACATTAAATATTAAGAAATTGTGTTACTGGGGCAGCTAGGTGGTGCAGTGAGTAGAGCACCAGCCCTGGAGTCAGAAAGACCTGAGTTCAAATCCGGCCTCAGACACTTGACACATTTACTAGCTGTGTGACCTTGGGCAAGTCACTTAACCCCAATTGCCCTGCCTTCCCCCTGCAAAAGAAAAGAAATTGTGGTATTTATTACTATAATGGACCTTATATTACTATAAGGGACCTTCTAATGAGGAAACAAAAGCTAAGAGAAGTGACTTCACCCAAGGTCACACAAAATAGTAAGGCTAGAGTTTGGATCCAGGAATTCTGACTCTATATCAACTTTTTATTTTCTACTATGCCATGTTAAATATTAAAAAATGTTCTGACTGTGAATGTTAGTTATCTAGGTCAAAGAGAAAGGCCTAAATAGAACAATCCAGAAAACAAATCAGATTTTGTATTAAAGCAGGCAGGACCAGCAATAACATCATATTGAAGTAGCACTGGAGAGCATTAGACTCAGAGAAAGAGCCTTTGGTCAACCTTACCAACCGTTAAGTTATTGACCCTTGGAACTAAAAGGAGCATCTCCCCAAAAGTCAATGAAGCCTAACTGGGATCTGACATTGCTTGCGTATTTTAGATGAATTGCATTTCACAACACACACATACACATACATACACAAATGCATAAATATGAAGTACTAATGGGTAACCCTGAATTTCCCAATATTTTCTTAATTTCTCTTATGATTCTATTATTCATGAAGTCACCTAAATGCTGCTTAAACCTTTTTATTTCCACATCACGTGCCATCCCTAATGCCTACTGGGGCTTTGTGGATGGTCGAGGTGGCCCATGATCTGACACCACAAAGTTTATGTAGTGTAGCAGCTACATAAGACTTCAAGTAGGGAAACAGTAGAGCTGGAAGAAAAAAAAAAGCTTCCTTAGTGCCTTGAAAAGAACTCTAGCGTAATTTCCTCCCTAGACTAATTATGAAGCAAAGCCTTGTTTTGAAATCAGAGAGGCCTTATAACTCTATGCCAAGCACCTGGTCAACTTGTTGATTATAGAAAACGGTGCATTCATGGCACATTTTCCAGATGTTTCCAGGGCAGTTAGTTCTCCAAGTGATGCTTCCCTATGCCAAAGCATTGTGTCTGTCTTCACAATTGAAGTGACTCAGATCATCTCTGGAATGGGTGAGGAACTGTTTCTGAAGTTTGGTTTAGCTGAGCATATATCATTATTGGAATGGGAGGGGGGAATTTATCCAAGTATTATTGAGCCCATAAGTTCATTTCAATACTTTGGTGGAGTCTTAGTCTCACAGTAGAAGGGTGTGCCTTTCACGTAACAAATGGTGACCTATTTATTCTCTCTCATCTCATGTAATTGCCTATGTCTTTCTATATATCCTTCATACAGAATCCACCAAGCATGTTAGAAATTTTCCTTTGGTTCTGTGAATATTTCTTGAAGTGTAGCACTCAGACTATTCACAGTCTGTTTTCCTTGACTTGTGCTACATATACAACCCACCTTCTTCTCTCTTCTTACATGTCCTTGATGCCTTTTATGCTACTCTCCAAACAAAAATCATCATAATTCCTATGCTAGAACTTACTTAAGACTAGGACCTTTCTATTGACTTTCGTGTTTCTTCAGTTTTGAATCTACTGAGATTATGCCTTTCTTTGATTCTTATCATATCCTAGAACAAGACAATCTTAAATAAATACAACAAAGGAGATTTTAAAAAATAAAACAGTTCTCTATAACATACTATAAGTCCATAAGTATATTCCTCTTCATATCTTCTTCTACACAAAATCCCCACTTGTTTGGAACTCAATGACAACACTTTATGCAAGAAGAATGTGTGTAAGACATCCCTAGAAGGCTAGTGTATCTGCCCTTGTCTTAATCAAAAGTAGTTTGAGTTTTTTTTTTTTTTTTAGATTTTCAACTCAGATTTTAATTATTTTTTTTAAATTTCTTTATTTATTTTTAGTTGACCACACATGGTTCTACATAGTTTTGAGTTCCAGATTTTCTCCCCTCCCTCCCCAAGACGGCATGGAATCTCATATAACTGTCATGTATAACTTCGCATTGAATTAATTTATGCACTAGTCAAGTCATGGAGAAGAATTTTGACCAATGGAATGAATCATGAGAAAGAAGAAACAGAACAAAAAAAAAAAAAAACAACCCAAAAAAACCAAAAGATAAGCAAAAAAAAAAAAAGGCGATCATGTAGTGCGCCTCGATCTGTATTCAAACTTCACAGTTCTTTCTCTGGATGAAGATAGCATTCTGCATCGTGAGTCCCCTGGAGTTGTCCTTGCCCCTTAGGTTGCTGAGAAGAGTGCAGTATGTCAGGGTTGGTCCTCATGGAGTCCATATATCTGTGGTTGTGCACAACGTTCTCCTGGCTCTGCTCCGCTCACTCAGCATTATGTTGTGTAGGTTTTTCCAGGTTGTTATGAAGTCTGCATCATCCCCATTTCTTATGGCACAATAGTATTCCATCACCTTCATATACCACAGCTTGTTCAGCCATTCCCCAATTGATGGGCATCCCTTTGATTTCCAATTCTTAGCTACCACAAAAAGAGCTGCCATAAATATTTTTGTACATATGGGTCCTTTTCCCGCTTGTGTGATTTCTTTGGGATACAACCCTAGAAGTGGTATTGCTGGGTCAAAGGGTATGAACATTTCTATGGCCCTTTGGGCATAGTTCCAAACTGCTCTCCAAAATGGCTGGATCAGCTCACAACTCTACCAGCAATGCAACAATGTTCCAATTTCCCCACATCCTTTCCAGCATTTATCATTTTCCTGTTTTGTTATTTTAGCCAATCTGACAGGAGAGATGTGGTATCTAAGAGTTGTTTTGATTTGCATTTCTCTAATCAGTAGTGATCCAGAGCATTTTTTCATATGCCTGTAGATAGCTTTAATTTCTTCCTCTGAAAACTGCCTGTTCATATCCTTTGACCATTTCTCAATTGGGGAATGGCTTGTATTCCTATATATTTGGCTCAGCTCCCTGTATATTTTAGAAATGAGGCCTTTATCAGAGATACTAGTTGCGAAGATTTTCTCCCAATTTTCTGCTTCCCTCCTAATTCTTGTTGCATTGGCTTTTTTTGTACAAAAACCTTTCAATTTAACATAATCAAAATTATCTATTTTGCATTTTGTAATGCTCTCTATCTCTTGTTGGGTCATGAATTCTTTACTATTCCTTGCTTTCCCAAATTACTTAGAGTATCAGCTTTTACTCCTAAATCATGAACCCATTTTGACTTTATTTTGGTATATGGTGTAAGATATTGGTCTATGCTCAGTTTTTGCCCTACCATTTTCCAATTTTCCCAACAGTTTTTGTGAAATAGTGAGTTATTAGCCCAGAAGCTGGCCTCTTTGGGTTTATCAAAGAGTAGATTGCTAAACTAGCTGATTTCACCTACTTGTGTACCTATCCTATTCCACTGATCCACACCCCTGTTTCTTAACCAGTACCAGGCAGTTTTGATGACTGCTGCTGTGTAGTACAGTTTAATATCTGGTGTGGCTAAGCCACCTTCTCTAGCATGTCTTTTCATTAATATCCTAGATACTCTGGACCTCTTGTTTTTCCAAATGAATTTTGTTATTATTTTGTCCAGCTCAGTAAAAAAATTTTTGGTAGTTCGATTGGTATAGCACTGAATAGATAAATTTAGGTAAAATTGTCATTTTTATTATATTAGCTCAGCCTAACCATGAGCAACTGATATTTCTCCATTTATTTAGATCTGATTTTATTCATGTGAAAAGTGTTTCATAGTTATGTTCATATAGGCCCTGGGTTTGTCTTGGCAAATAGACTCCCAAATATTTTATAGTGCCTTCAGTAACTTTGAATGGAATTTCTCTTTCTATCTCTTGCTGTTGGGCTTTGTCAGTAATGTATAGGAATGCTGAGGATTTATGTGGGTTTATTTTATATCCTGCAACTTTGCTAAAGTTGTTTATTATTTCAAGTAGTTTTTTACTTGATTCTCTAGGATTCTCTAGATAAATCATCATATCATCTGCAAAAAGTGATAATTTAGTTTCTTCTTTTCCTATTCTAATTCCTTCAATTTCTTTTTCTTCTCTTATTGCTACAGCTAATGTTTCTAGTACCAAATTGAATAATAGGGGTGATAATGGACATCCTTATTTCACCCCTGATCTTATTGGGAATGTATCTAGTTTATCCCCATTACAAATAATGCTTGTTGATGGTTTTAGGTAGACGCTATTTATAATTTTGAGGAAGGTTCCACTTATTCCTATGCTTTCTAGTGTTTTTAATCGGAATGGGTGTTATACTTTGTCAAAGGCTTTTTCTGCGTCTATTGAGATGATCATATGGTTTCTGCTAGTTTTGTTGTTGATATGGTCAATTATGCTAATAGTTTTCCTAATATTGAACCAGCCTTGCATTCCTGGAATAAATCCTACCTGGTCATAGTGTATTATTCTCGTAATGAGTTGCTGCAATCTTTTTGCTAATATTTTATTTAAAATTTTTGCATCAATATTCATTAGAGAAATTGGTCTATAATTTTCTTTCTCTGTTTTAACTCTACCTGGTTTGGGTATTAGTACCATATTTGTGTCATAAAAAGAATTTGGTAGGACTCCTTCTTCACCTATTTTCCCAAATAGTCTACAAAGTATTGGAATTAGTTGTTCTTTGAATGTTTGATAGAATTCACATGTAAAACCATCTGGCCCTGGAGATTTTTTTCCTAGGGAGTTCGTTGATGGCATGCTCAATTTCTTTTTCTGATATGGGGTCATTAAGAAATTTCACTTCCTTCTCTGTTAGCCTGGGCAGTTTATGTTTTTGTAGATATTCATCCATATCTCTAAGGTTGTCAAATTTATGGGCATACAGTTGGGCAAAATAATTCCTAATTATTGTTTTGATTTCCTCTTCATTAGAGGTGACCTCACCCTTTTCATTTTTGATACTGGTAATTTGATTTTCTTCTTTCTTTTTTTTAATCAATTTGGCCAAAGGTTTATCAATTTTATTGGTTTTTTTCATAAAACCAGCTCTTTGTTTTATTTATTAATTCAATAGTTTTCTTGGTTTCAATTTTATTAATCTCTCCTTTGATTTTCAGTATTTCTATTTTGGTATTTAATTGGGGGTTTTCAATTTGCTCTTTTTCTAGCTTTTTCAGCTGTATGCCCAGATCATTGATCTCCTCTTTCCCTATTTTATTCATGTAGGCATTTAGAGATATAAAACTTCCCCTAAGAACTGCTTTTGCTGCATCCCATAAGTTTTGGTATGTTGTTTCATTATTGTCATTCTCTTGAATGAAGTTATTAATTGTTTCTCTGATTTGTTCTTTGGCCCACTCATTCTTTAGGATTAAATTATTTAGTTTCCAATTAGTTTTTAGCTTATTTTTCCATGGTACTTTATTAAAAATGATTCTTATTGCATCATGATCTGAAAAGGATGCATTGACTACTTCTGCTTTTCTGCACTGGATTGTGAGGTTTTTATGCCCTAGTACATGGTCAATTTTTGAGTATGTGCCATGTACTTTTGAGAAGAAAGTATATTCCTTTTTATCCCCATTCAGTTTTCTCCAGAGGTCTATCATATGTGCCTTTTCTAAAATTCTGTTTACCTCCTTAACTTTTTTCTTATTTATTTTGAGGTTAGATTTATCAAGTTCAGAAAGGGGGAGGTTGAGGTCTCCCAATATTATAGTTTTGCTGTCTATTTCTTCCTGTAACTCCCTTAACCTCTCCTCTAAGAATTTGTATGCCTTACCACTTGGTGCATATATGTTAAGCAATGATATTGCTTCATTGTTTATGGTGCCTTTTAGCAGGATATAATGTCCTTCCTTATCTCTTTTAATTAGATCTATCTTTACTTTTGCTTTGTCTGAGATTAGGATTGCTACACCTGCTTTTTTTACTTTAGCTGAGGCACAATATATTTTACTCCAGCCTTTTACCTTAACCCTATGTGTATCCCCCTGTTTCAGATGCGTTTCTTGTAAACAGCATATTGTAGGATTATGGTTTTTAATCCATTCTGCTATCTGCTTCTGTTTTGTGAGAATGTTCATCCCCTGCACGTTCAGGGTTATGATTTCTATCTGTGTCTTTTTATCCATCCTAATTCCCCCTGTGTATGCTTTTATTTCTCCCTTTCCCCTTCTCCTCCTCAACAAAGTTTGCTTTTGACCTGCCAGTTTTCCTCAGTTAACCCTCCCTCTTTATTCCCCTCCCTTATCTTACTGTTACCCACTTGCTACTTCTCCTCTCCCTTCTGCCCACCCCCACTCCCTTTTTCCCCCCTTACCCTCCCACTTCCCGTAGGACAAGTTAGATTTCTAAACTTATCAGAGTATGTTATTCCCTTTTTTAGCTAGATCAGACAGATGACAGTAAAGCTCAAATACTGCTCTTCTCCCTCCCTTCTTTCCCTCTACTATAATATGTTTTTATGCCACTTCCTTTGGTGTAATTTACCCTTTTCTACTACCTCCTTACCACCTCCCTCATAGCCCTCCCTTTATATCTCTAATTTATATTTTATATCTTTACATCAGTTAATTTATACAGGCATTCACAACCTATGTATATTCCTTTCATTTGTCATAATAGTTGTACCATTCACAAGATTGACTTGTATATGTATATATATATATATATATATATATATACACACACACACACATATATCTATATATATACATAAAAAACATACATAAGATGATATAATCCCACATAAAGATGTAAACAACCTAACCTTATTGGTTAATAAGGTTTGTGGGAATTTTCCCCCTGGTTACCTTTTTATGTCTCTCTTGAGGTTTGTATTTGGAGATCAAATTTTCCATTGAGTTCTGGCCTTTTCATCAGGAAGGTCTGGAATTCCCTTATTTCATTGAATGTCCATCGCCTTGCCTGGAAAATTATGCTTAGTTTTGCTGGGTAGTTGATCCTTGGTTGTAGTCCCAGCTCCTTTGCCCTTCGGAATATCACATTGCAATTTCTCCTGTCTTTTAATGTGGAAGCTGTGAGATCCTGCGTAATCCTGACTGTAGTTCCATGATATTTGAATTGCTTGTTTTTGGCTACTTGCAGTATTTTCTCCTTGAGTTTATAGCTCTGAATTTGGCTATAATATTTCTTGGTGTTTTCAGTTTGGGATCTCTTTCAGGGGGTGATCAGTGAATTCTTTCAATGACTATTTTGCCTTCTGGTTCTACGACCTCTGGGCAGTTGTCTTTGATAATTTCTTCAAAGATACTGTCAAGGCTCTTTTTTTCATCGTGGATTTCCGGTAGACCAATAACTCTCAGATTGTCTCTCCTAGATCTATTTTCCAGGTCAGTTGTTTTGCCAATCAGATATTTCACATTTTTTTCTATTTTTTTCATTCTTTACATTTTGTTTTATTACTTCTTGATGCCTCATAGATTCATTAGCTTCCACTTGCTCAAGTCTAATTTTGAATGAGTTAGTGTTTACATTTTGCTTTTGAGTCTCCATTTCCAATTGGTTGATTTTGCTTCTCAGGGTGTCCTTTTCTCTCTCTAGATTTTCAATCTTCATATCCTTTTCACCAATCTTATTCTTTAGGGACTTGATTTCATCAGTGAATTTTTTTTCCATATTTTCCATATTTTCTTTTTGCTCCCTAATTTGGTTTTTAAAATCCTCCTTTAGCTCTTCCAGCAGTGCTTTTTGGGCTGGAGATCAGTTCATATTAGCTTTTGAGGTATCTGATGTATCTACTGTGTCATTGCTATCCTCTTCTATGTTGATATTTTGATCCTGCCTGTCTCCATAAAAAGAATCTATTGTCCTCGGTTTTTTTGTGTTCTTCTTCATGTTGGTTTGCCTTTTGCTGGCTTTACAACGAATTTCTATCTGTGGATCTCAGGGCTTTCTGTCCCAGCTTTCTTATTCTGGGGGTTGTGAGTCTAGAATTATAACCTTCAGTTTCCTGAGGTGTAGGGGAGGGGTCTGGCTCCCTGGCGTCTCACTCCCTGTGGGTACTCTCCAGCACTTGCTTTTCAGCAATGGTCTCAGCTGTTTGTTGTTTGAGCTGATGACTGGCACTTCCCCTGGGGGAGCAAGGTTACGTCTGGGCTCCTGGCATTGACCCCTGCCGACTCTGCCCCTCTGGGACTAATGAGCTTCTAGTATTTGTCCTGTGAGGCCCCACTACTTTCTCCTCTGTTTCAGTTCTCTTTTTTTTTTTCCCGAGGAATTCTCTGGGTGAGGGGGGGAGGGATTAGAGCCTTTTACCTCGCCATTGAGTCTTCCGGAAGTTCAAGAAGCCGAGTTCCTGGGTTTTGCAAGTGTCAGGAATGGGTGTTTTCACGGCCGGTGGCCTTGCGCTGCCTCTCGTCGCTCCCACAGACTGCCATCCTGTGTTGGGAGTCCTGGGGATCTCTGCCGGTTTCGGGCGCCCAGCTTTCTCCCAGCCCGTCTCCCACTTGGATTTCCCGGCCAGCCGCTTTTGCCTTGGTCTGGAGCAGCTCCGCACCGAGCACTCTCCGAGCCTACAGGTTCATGCCTCCGGCCTTTCAGACTCTCCCGGCTCGGAAATTTGCCCCACGCAGACTGTTCGCGGTTTCTGACTCTCTCAAATCTGCTCAAATTCACTTTTTTATAGGAATCTGACAGACCTTGTGAGAGAGCTCCGGTAAGACGCTGCCTTCACGCGGCCATCTTGGCTCTGCCCCCTAGTTTGAGTTTTTTAACAAAAGGTTATAAATATAGTTGAAGCAAATCATGTAGGAAATATATTAATTGATAAAATCAATGTAGAAACAGATGAAAAAGACTTTGAAGCAATATAGGCAAATGGATGAAGTTCCCTTGATAAAAAATTCAAAACCAACAAATCTAGACATTTTGCTTTTGTTATTTTTTAAAGTCCAGCTATTGCAAAATATGCTGCAGGAGACATGAATGGAAAGTCCTTAGATAGAAAATCAGTTAAGGTAAATCAAGCTACCATTATTTGAAAATGGTGGTAGGCAAGAATCACTATTCCCTCCAAGAGGTTTGAGTTGGAAGAAGAGGCAGGGGTAGAGAAAAAGTATTATCTTCTCATGGAGGGTACATGGATAATAATGGGTGTTCTCTTCATTTCAATGTAGGCTCTTCCAAGTGATCGTTCCCTGTTAATGGGGGTCCACCACCATGAAGTGGCATTATTCTGCCTATAAGCTCTATGTTCTCTGGACAATTGTGAAGAATAGTGAAATTGAACGAAAAAGCCCAGTGTTCTAGAAAGAAATAGTTGTGGAGATCCTGTAAGAATGCAAACAGTTATTGCTCGTAAATGTATATGTATATGTATATGTAAATGTATATGTATATGTATGTGTATATGTATGTCTATATGTATATGTATGTGTATGTGTATGTGTATATGTATGTGTATATGTATGTCTATACGTATGTCTATATGTATATGTATGTGTATGTGTATATGTATGTGTATGTGTATATGTATGTGTACATGTACATGTACTGTACGTGTACGTGCATTGTATATTCAATGTAAATGTACATGTACCTGTATATGCATATGTGCACTGTAGGTATGTGTATGTGTGTATGTTTATGTGTATGCATATGTGTATGTATGTGCACATGTATGTGTATATGTATATGGTGTTTAGGACACCAAGAAGTAATGGCTGCATTACTAAAGAGAGTTATTCAAGCCTAGATTATCAAAGTTCCCAGAATAGGCATGGCCATTTAATATACACAGATTCAGATATTTCCCTAATCTCTTGTCCAAACTCCAGTCCTACATCATCAACCTCCTACTGGACATTTTAAACCACATGTCCCACAGGCATCCCAATTGATTGTGTCTAAAACAGGATTCATGAGTTTTCCCTCAAAAGAGACCTTTCTTTCAAATTTTGTGATTTCTGCCAAGGCCCCCAGCATCTTTTCAATTACCTATGTTCACAACTTTGCTGTGCATTATACTTGACTCCTTACTCTTACTCCTGCTACATATCCAATAAGTTGCTGAATCTGATCATATTTTTAACCTCCATCCCATCATCTCCTATCCATCCCCTTACATCTACCCACATGGATGCCACCTTAGTTCTGGTCCTCTACTCTTCTTGTCTAAAGTATTTCCATGACCTTCAGATTTATTTCCTTTCCTCAGCTCTCAATCTACTCGAATAGGTCTTTATCACAGCTACCAGAATGATTTTCCTAAATATAATTCTTTTTTTTTTTTTGGTCAGGGCATTTGGGGTTAAGTAACTTGCCCAAGGTCACACAGCTAGTACATGTGTCAAGTGTCTGAGGCCGGATTTGAACTCAGGTCCTTCTGACTCCAGGGCCAGTGCTCTACTGACTGCGCCACCTAGCTGCCCCTCCTAAATATAATTCTAATCACCTTACTCCCCTTCTAGATAAATTCTAGTGACTTGCTATTTCCTTTCGGATCAGACATAAACTCCTGTGTTTGGCATTTAAAGCTCCTGACAACCAGGTCCTAGTTTATTTCCTGAGCCTTATTACACATTACTCCTCTTCATGATCCTCACTGTTCAGGCAGATTATCCTTCACGCTCTGTCTCTTGCAGGCCCTTCCACTTCCCTTCAGTGTGCCTTTGTACTGGCTATATTTGTATCACACTCATCACAGTGCCTGGCATGTAGTAGGCATTCTTTAAGTACCTATTCATTCTCTTCTCTCTATCCTCCATGTGTAGATGACACTTTTTCCTATCTTCTGTTTCTTAAATTACATAATGTCCTTCAAGAGTCAGCCCAGGTGCCACCTTCAATCTACACAAACCTTTCCTGATCCTTTTATCTGATGTTATTGTTTCTCCCCTCCCCCACTCTCAAGCAGAAATTTTTTAACTTAAATTTTTAAAATTATTTTGGTTTAATTTACTTCCTGTACCAATCAAAACTTAAAATCCTACTCTGCAGAAAACTTTCTGCATCTAATAGGTCCTCTTCTAACAGGTCCATTATGATAATGTGTTCCTGAGGTCCCCCTCAGTTTTGATTCCTTCAGTTCTTTTACACAAAGATTAGAAAGGATGTGATTATTAAGAAACTCACCAACTTGATCAAAGATGCTTTAAACTGAATTTTAAAGTGGAGGGAGAAATGTATCCCTGATAAATCTGTAAAACTAGATTTTATGTAGGACAATGTGTATGACATAGAAAAAAAATTGTTAAAAGTAGGGCATACAATAAGTGATTCACCTGCCTTGTTGACATTTTCTCTCAAAAGGTAGAGGAAGAAACATGAGGAAACGCCATTCTAGAATTGTGGAAGAACTGGTTGGGAATTTATTTATTTATTAGTGTATTTATGTTTAATGATTTATTTTGGTCTTATATTTACACATCAACAAATTAAATTTACTTTATAACATAACCAGTAGATCTAGGGCCCCAAAGGGAAGCTCTTGGCTTCCATCAATCAAGGCTCTTTCCTTGGATTTTTATTCCCACCTGGAGCTGATCCAGGAAAATTTCCAAAATAAAGCTTAGATACTGCTTGTATTTAGATTTCTCCCGAATATGCATAACTGGGTCCCTAACTTTTGTACAAGTAATTAATATACAATATAGGTATTAGGTATGTTACAGCCATTATTTCAGCCAAAGGAAAATTCATAACAAGCTAAAGACTCACAGAAGCCCATGAACAAATATAGAACAGAAACAAGTGAAATAGCCTGTAAGTTTCCCATAGAAAGATGCTGAGCTTGAGGTTGTGATCATCGGATTATAGACCTCAGTTGAAAGGGACCTTAGAAGTAATTTAGTACAAAGCCTTTATTTCATAGTGGAAGCTGAGGCACAGAAGTGTTAAATTATTTTTACCAGGTCTTACAGAAATCTTTTGTTATTCCAGTATATCCTTCTTTTGTACAGGGTACTATACTATCTCCTTAAAATGTGTTGTATGACCATGTGTATTTAGACATTCCCTAGATACTCTGGAGGTTGCTGATGAAGCAAACCCCTTACCGTGGAAACTGCCTGTCCAAGTAACTCATTATCCTTGTTCTCCAAGTAGAGTACTGCACAGGAACTATGTGGTCTAGCCTCTTCATTCTCTAAGGAGCATGCTACATCAGGAAATTTTTCTTCTTTAGGAGGTCTAGTGCCCAAGTTCTAAAAATAATCAACTGTTGAACTTGAAAGTAACCATGAGTCAACTCTGAATGTTGACATTCCCCAAGAAACCTCCTTTATCTTGCTGGAAGGCACATCAACAAAATTGTTTACTTCTTTTCTTTTGGCTCTGAGCTTCAAACCTTGCTTGAGTTATGCTGGTACTACTTTCTTTTATTCTGTGTGGTTGTGAATCCATGTTCTATGGTTACTTTAAACAAAATGTACATTCCTTTTTTGTGTCTCTATACACTTTGTTGTTGCCTTTTCTGAAACCTTCTATCTAATTCTTGCTTTTCTTGTGTCTCTTTGAACAAGCTGTCGACTCATTTTTCATGATTTTCTTGCATCACTCTCATTTCTCTTCCCAATTTTTCCTCTACCTCTCTTACTTGATTTGCAAAATCCTTTTTGAGCTCTTCCATGACCTGGGATGAATCCATATTTTTCTTGGAGGCTTTGGATGTAAGAGCTTTGACTTTGTTACCTTCTTCTGAGTGTGTGTTTTGATCTTCCTTGTCACCACAGTAACTTTCCATGGTCAGAATTTTTTTTCTGTTGTTTGCTTATTTACCCAGCCTATTTCTTAACTTTTAACTTCATTAAAGTAGGGCTCTGCTTCCAGGGTGGAAGGCACACTGTCCCAAGCTTCAGATATTTTATGCAGCTGTTTTCAGAGATACTTCTAAGGGATTTGTAAATTTTTAGTTCTTCCAAAGTGGTGCAATCTAAGGAGAGCTGTGTTTACTACACTCCTGACCTGTGCTCTAGTCTGTGTGTGACCACAAACACTCTTTTCTGCCCTGGAACTGTGACAAGGGTCCCTGCTCCAATGTGGACTCAAGCTCTGGTGTGCTAGTGCTCCTCCTTGCCCTGGTATTGCCACTCAGGATTGTGATGTAGATCTGAGTATGGGCAAAGTAACAGAGTCCTGCCTTGGTGCTAGAAAAGAGACCCCTGTAATTTCCTTCTGACCAGTTGTTCTACCCCCTTATTGTCTGTGGTGTGAGAGCTCCAGAAGCAGCTGCTGCCACTGCTGATTCAGTGGCTTCCAAGGCCTGCTCCTGTTTTGCTGGGGCTGGCCTGTGCTGGTCTATGCTTCAGTCTCACGCTGGGACAACAGAGCTTTCCTGCCGACCTTCTCAGTTGTCTTTGGCTGGAAAATTATTTTACCATGTGCTTTTGGGGTTCTGCCAGCCAGGAATTGTTTTATGGCATTTGGTATTTGGAGGGGGTGTGGATAGAGTTCAGGCAAGTCACTGCCTTTTCTCCTCCACTCCTCTCTTCATTTTCCTTATATTCAGGTAGTAAACTTACTATGGTTCCTCACTTTAACTCTATATGTGCCTTTATTTTAAAATGTATTTATTTATTTTTGAAGCCAATTGTTGGGTTATATTTCTTAATCCATTTTTGACTCTTATTCATTTTATAGAGAGCCTGTCATTAACATTCAAAATATTATTGTTTTCCTTCCATCAAACCCCTCTATAATATACTTTAAAATTTGGAACTACGTATATGCATCTTGTTCTCTTTGAAGCAATCTGATTCCATTATTTTCTTTCATACACAAAATACCACCTTCTTCCTTTGCCTAGCCTAGCTCTACATTCTTGCATCTTGTCTTTCAAGAAATGGCCCCAGGTGTGTATAGTTTATATTTATTAATTAAATCTGATGCCAGCCTCCGTGTTCAAAAATAAACAACTTCCTACTCTGTCCATCATGGAACCATAGCTCTTGATTTTACTTTAAGCATTTTAAAAGTGTATTTACTTATAATTATGGAGGGAGGAGGGAATAAGCATTTATATAGTACTACTATGTGCTAGGAACTGTACTATGTGCTTTCTATAAATATTTTCTCATATATACATACATATGCGCACAATATGTATGTACATGCACATGTATCATTTATAAGGCATACTTTCATATATACTTATTTATTTAGTATGCTTATTTAAAAATAAATAGTTTGTATTTAGAAGTATAAATTTTATACTTCCTTTACCAAGCCCAGGAGTTTTCCTCTTCAATCCTTGTGAGGCCAATCAGTAAGTGAAAGATCTTTCGTGCCCATTCAATAGACCTCAGGTGGAGCCAATTAAGGGAAACTTGATTAGAGGTTTGTTTATAGGTAGGCCTATTCCCTTTACTTACTAGGCACTAAGCCTCAGGCCTACACCCTTTTGGTGAAGCCGTTGGGCCCTCAAAAGAGTATATACACCCAGAAGGTAGCCATTGAGAACTGAGAGCAACAGAACTGAGGATTCAGAAGTCACAAGTGAAGCCAGGATTCAGAATTCACCCCAAGGAGAAGGAGTGAGAACTCTGAGTTGAAAGAGCTGCAGAAAAGAGTGCTGAGCAGAGAGTAGAAACCAGAGAGCTTTGGAGACCAGAGAACTGAGGGAGGAAGGGAAAATGCAAGCAGTTAGGATTCATAAGTGATTGTTTACTTGAAGGCCTTAGCAGGGGGGAAGGTTACAGGATGACTTGGTTCCTTGCTATCATACTGTGTTAAAATTTCCTTGTTGTTACATTGAGGTGGGCTTACTGGTTTTGAAATATAATTACTGCTGTATTGAGTTGGAGTCATTGGTCTTGGGATTTGATGCTCTGGTGTCTAAATGAATGTTATGCTTCCTCTGCCTTCTACCTAGAGAGTTTTTCATACTTTATGATTCCGCATCATACAGGCATGTTCATGGTCATCCTCAAGATCATGAATCTTGCCTTACTGATAGAATCCTTCCCAATACCTCTTTGTTTCAGTTACCTTTTTGTTTGAATGGCCTTTATTAACTTTCAATAAAAGCTAATTCACTTTTCATACACACCCCCTCATTCCTTCTCTCCTCTAAGATATTTCTTTATGAAAATCAAATGTATTCTTAGCCTATAGATGTTCTCAATCACCTTCAACAAGCTGGGATCTAAGGGAGACAATGATCTTGTCCCCTTCTTATAATATATAAACAGTGAGTCATCTCTAAGCTAGTTGACACTATTTAGACTTGTTTACTTGGAACTTCATTTCATCAGTACATTGTGTCCCTCTGACTGGAGGATGGAGCCATGAAATCCAAACTCCACATTCAAGGAGGGAATTCAGCTCTGAACATCTCATACCTCATCTGGCCAGGCAACTTTGGGGCTTCTCTGACTTCTTTACCACATCCCTGTGTTTTTTGATTTCCTTTTTTCTGTTATCTTTCTTCATTATATTGTAAATTCCTTGAGGGTAGGGACTTTTTCTTTTTATATTTGTTTAACACGTTGCCTGGCACATAGTAGTAGGTTCTTAACAGATATTTATTCACTATTATTCCATTTAATATCCTAAGTTTGCCTTTTAAAGACCTTTTCTATGTTTTATTTTATTTGAGGAAATAATTTTGTGATTTATTAAAGGTTCATATTTTTTCATGGAAGCTAGGTGGAACAGTGGATAGATAGCTGAGCCTGGAGTCAGGAAGACCTGAGTTTAAATATAGCCTCAGACACTTACTAGTGTGTAATCCTAGGCAAATTATTTAGCCTCTTTTGCCTCAGTTTCCTCAACTGCAAAATGGGAATAATGATAGCATCTACCTCATCTACCTTGTAAAAGGATCAGATAAGATAATTATAATGTGCTCATCGGATGTTATGTAAACATTAGCTATTATTATTAACAATGCTAGTAATACTTCCTGTAGGACTTTGCTAAGCTTTTGAGGATATGCTATCTTGAGGTGTAGGCTACTTTCTGTTTCTTAGAAGTATGTACTATTACATTTTTTTTTAAATCAGTTCTTATTAGTAACATATAGTCTGCATGTTTAGAATTCTTGGTCTCCGAAATGTGGGGTGCTTCTCCTGTTTTCAGACTCTTTGCTCAGAAATTGAAGTTCTGGAACCAGATTGTTTAGGACTTTTTGTTTAATCATATTTTTTAATGTAAACCAATGTTTCTGAGCTTCTCTCACCCAACTCTCTTTTCACAATGAGTTGTTTTATTGTTTTTTTTTCCTTTTTCTTTTGCTCTATTTTGTTGTGAAATTTTTTTCCCAAATTTTTTTTTGTTCACATCACTTAATTCTTTTTTTTCCCAGAAAATTCACTTCATTATCAATGCCTTTTAACATTTTGTTCTCAATTGTTGATTCTCTTTTTGTTCTTCTGAAATACTTTTTAATGCACTTTTCTTTAATTCCTTGATAGTCTATCAATCGTTGTAAGGGGTCTTGTAGTTGTTCTATTCTCCCTTCTAGAGTTTAGTTATTTTTGCAATATTGTTCCTTTTACCTTCTAAATTTATTTTACCCTATAGTGTTAGTTTATTGGATTTGAGATTCTTTGTGTCTCTTCTATATCCATTCCTTCAATCTCTCTACTGACTTCTCCACAAAGTATTACTTTTTAAAAATCTCTTCACTTTCACCATTTTTGTTCTAGTTGTATTTTTAGCATTCTCTGCCATTTTGAGATAATGAAGAGGAAATGGTGTTAATATGATAAGTCACTTGTTCATCTTGCTGGAAATCCGTGTTTATTTTCTCTTGGGTCTGCTATTCACCCTGAATCGTTCATGGCTTTCCATTTAAAAAAAAATCTTCATAATTATTTTGTCTTATGGTACAAAAATCAATCACTCCACAAGCATTTATTTATTAGGCATCTATTGTCTGTTAGGCAATGGTAATACAAAGATAGAAACAAAACAAGCCATGACCTTAAGAATCTTAGAGTAAGGACATATATCATGTATGGATGACTATATATAGATACATATGTATATGTGTGTGTGTACACATATATACACACATATGTTTACAAATACATAAAAATCTAGTATATAAATAAATAATGTATAGATATTTGTGGATGTGGATGCATATATGTATATACAAAATACACAAAATAAGTACAAATATATTTTATATCTATAGTTTATTGGAATGTCCGTAATTATTAATATTATTTAAGTTTATAATAGAAAGTACATTTTAAAGCAAACAATGATAATTTCAATTGTTTATGTCAAACTTTACTGATTGTCAAGCTGATATTGTTTTCCTTCCCACAAACAAGTATATATGTATATATATATATACACACACACATATGCTTTTTATTACAAGCAATAAATAACAAATATGAACATTTCAATAAACAAAAATCAGAAAATAAAATTAGATTTGAAACCTAAACTTCTGTTGAATACATTTATTTTAAAATATATATTAAATTTCACATGATAGTAACAAAGCTTCCTTTCTCTTTTCTGTGTATTTTATATTATCTTCTCTACTTTGTGATCTTTATCATTACCCACCAAACTTCTCTTTCCCAAATAGAAGTTCTTCTTTATAGCAAATGATTATGTTATACTAAGTAAATTAACATATTAGCTACAACTGAAAATGTATATTTCATTCTATATCTCTTTTCTGAGAATTGATAAGAGTTCTTCAGTCTTTTAATATTGTTTTCTTTTGCATTACTGTAGACATTTCGAAGATTGTTCCCCTGGTTTTGCAATAGGTCATATAACTCTTGTCTAATTTCTCCAAATCCATCATAATTATAATTATTATATATCATAATTAGTTCAGCAATTCCTGAATTGATGGGCAATCACTTTGCAATTCTTTGATTCAATAAAATATTTTAATATTATGTAAATAATAATAATAAATATTTTCTGTGTTTACTTTCTGTCTTTACGGTTTGTCTTTATTCTCTGTCTTGAACCTTTCTGGATTATATGCCTGGTAGTGACATCCCTGGGTCAAAGGAAATGATCATTTAGTGACTTTGGGGAATAGTTTAAAATTGATTTCCAGAATGATTGAACCAATCCATAGCTATACCTTAAGTGCATTTGTGTATGTGTCTTCTCATGCCCTCTCCAACAATTCCCATCTTCTTTTGTCATCTTTGCCTATCTGATGGATATGAGGGGAAACTTCAGAGTTGTTTTAATTTGCATATCTTTTAAGATAAATGAATTGGGGCATTTTTGTATAATTATTGATGAATTGGGGCATTTTATGTCATTGTTGATAGTTAACATTTCTTCTTTTCGTAATTGGTCTATTGGAAAATGACTCTTGTTCTTGTGTGTTTATAGCACTTTTCTATATGTGGTGGATATCAGTCCTTTAACTGATAAATAGTCCATAAAGATTTTTTCCACTTAACTATTTCCTTTCTAAGTCTGAAATTATCTTTTTAAAAATCTTTCATAATCATCTCTTTCACTTTGTTTCATTAAACATTCTCTTTATGCATAATGGAGAAAGCTATCTCCTCCCATTTGAATCTACTTTGTCTATTATACAATCTGCTATATATAGGTCATTATTTATTGTACTAGGTATGAAGGATTATTCTAAACTAATTCCTACCAAATGGCTTACAATTTTTAAAGCAATTTTTGCCTCATCAACTAGTGTGTCCTAAATTAGTAGTTTGTGTCCTTGCTACGAAGCTTCCCTTATCTCTTCTATTGGTCCCCTTTTCCATTTTTTTTTAAAGCCATGACTCCTTCTTGGTCGTAGAGTTAGACATCTGATCCTGCTGGACTCTCTTCATTCCCACATCTCCCTCCCCACTCCCAATATTTCTCTAGGGATTCTTAATCTTTGTTCTTCTGGATTAAATTTGTTATTTTGTTTACTTCTATCAAGTAAATCAATTCAACTAATATTAACCTTTTTATTAAATTAGCATGGCCCAAGTACAAGTCATTAATATTTCTCCAATTATTTGTGCCTTCTTTTATTTCTATAAATAACGTCTGGCCATTGTATTCAAATAAATCCTGAGTTTATTTTGGTATATGCGCTACTACATATCTTATATAGATTGTACTTATTTTTAATGGAATTTATTTTTCTTTCTCTTCCTGCTGGGTTTTATTAGTAATAGGTAAGGCTGATGCTGTTGTGTTTTTATTTTATATCCTGACTTAATTATTTTAATTTAGTTTAAGCTCTCATTTTCTCTAAGTAATCCATCATCTCATCTTCAATTAGTTGAAGTTTTATTTTTTAACTGTTTATTCCTTCAACTTTTTAATTTTTCTTGCAATAGTTAGCATTTCTAGAACTATATCAAGTAATTCTGGTAACGATGGACATCCTTGGTTTATTGTGATTTTTTCAGAAACGCTTCTAGCATTTCTCCATTACAGATAATGATAGCTCTTGGGTTTAAATAATTACTATTTAACATATTGAGGAAAGGTCTATTTATTTCTATGATTTTTAATGTTTTTAACGAAATAACTTGCATTCTATTAAAGATTTTTCTGTATAGATTGATATAATAATTTTATTTATGGTACAATATTATAAATATTAGTTCATATATTTATTATAGTTTTCCTAATGTTGAACTGACCATGTAGTCCTGATATAATTCCAACCTGATCATAGTGTATTATTTTTTAATATGTTGTCATCCTTTTTCCTAATATTATATTCAATATGAGTGTCTATATTTGTTATAAGTATTAGTCAATAGTTGTATCTCTCCCTCCGCCCCTCTCCATTTTATCTCTTCCTAGTTTGGATACCAGGATCTGAATTTGTCTCATAGAAGGAGTTTGGTGGGATGCCTTCTTCCTTTCCATTAAAATGATTTATTAATATTGGAGTGAATTTTACTTTGAATATTTGATAGAATTAACTTGTGAATTTTGGTGTTTTTTTAATGAAAGAGAACAACAACTTGTAAATTCTACTGAACCTATTTTTCACCTTTGGGGATTCATTTAAGTCTCATCTAGTTCCTCTTCCTGAGACTGAATTATTTTAAATTCTCTGTTTCTTGTTCTACTCACCTAGGCATTTTATATTTTAGCAGGTATTCATCTATTTCATTTAAACTTATAATTTTGTCATCACATATTTAGACAAAATAATTTGTAACATTTTCCATTATTTCCCTTTTATACTTCAAGTATATGTGTATATGGGGTGTTCCGGGAGGAATAGCCTATGTGTGAGGGCTTGCTGAACACTTTTCAGGATTACTCATCGACTTTTGAGGTCCACCTGTCACCCAACTCTGACCTATGGCTCCAAGAAGCTATAGTATGCACAGTGGCCACTGTAAAACCATCTTGGCAGATGGGCTAAATTAGGTTGATTATTAATAATTTGTATTTTTTTTTCTTTTGAGAACTGCCTGTTCATAACTGTGACTACTTATCTATTGGAAAAGCGTTATTATGCAATGAATTTATGTCATCTCCTCATTAATTTTATGGGCAAATTTTTCAACTCAAAACTTTTGTTCTCCAGTTTTCTTCTTGCTGTACTATATGCATATTTTCTTCTACAAAAGCTTTCATTTTCATATAGTCAAATACTTAAATGGCCTGTAAGCTGTGGCTTCTTAAGAATTTATCACCATATTGAAAGTGTGAAAAATAGAATTTTCTTTAATCTTTATTTTATTGTGTTTTACAAATATTTAGATGGGTAGAGCATTTGAAATTTATTATGATATATCACATGAATTACTGAATTGTTTGCCATTTTAGCCAAACTGCTATATACTCTTCCTGGCATTTTATATTGAACAACAAATACTTTCTCCCAAGTTTGGTGATTCCAAGTTTATCTATAAACTATATACTATAAATTACTCTACACATATGGTTCCAGGTCATTATTTTCCAACCTAATCCACTGATCTTTATTTTCACTTTTTTAATCTCCTGTCAAATACTTTTGATAATTCCTGCTTTATTCCTACTTTGAGACCTGGGCATCATCTTCCTGTATTTTCCCCTTCATAATTGTTCCTGACCTCTTTTTCTTCCATGAAAAATTACTATGATGTTATCCAATTCAAAAAGATATATTGTTAACATTTTGATAAGTGCAGTATTAAAGCTGCAGATTCATGTGGGTTAAAATTGAACATTGAATATCTTTTTAATTATTTATTTCTTCCTTTATTTATCTAAAAAATTGTATCATAACTAATCTGGTACAAGTCCTATATGTTTCTGGAATGCAATTCAAAGATCTGTGGTATATTTTGTGTTCATTTCATATATTTCTATCACTTTTCCCCTTCTTTTACAATTTGAAACCTATAGGGATGCTTGTTATTTCTAAGCATGTGTCACATATTTCACTATTTAGATAAAACTGATTACTCAATTAATTATTCTCTTGATAAGCCATCACATCATTCACAAATGCAGATAATTAACTTGCTTTGACTGAGACATAATTTTAACTTCATTCTTTTTTTCTTAATCTGGAATTTCAAAGATTAAATTGAATAATAATGTAGATAGTGGTCAGTCTCAACTTCTCTTTTGGGCAGGAAATTTCATGGTTTCCCCATTTAGGTAAATTACTTTATAGATTGAGGTAAATGCTTTGTATTTATTAAGGAAAAATCCTACTATAGCTACCTTTTAAAACATACATAGGTATTGTATTTCATCTCAAAATGTCTTTCCTGTATCTATTGATATAAGAATATGGTTTAATTATGTTCATTATTAATATGAAGGATCATGCTACTTGTCTTTCTACTATTGAAATATCTTTGCGTTTCTGGAATAAATCCTAGTTATTAGTAGGGAAAAATTTTCTAAATTTGAGAAATTCTATTTGTCAGGACTTTATTTCTTTCATCAATATTTATTCATGATATTGGTCTAGAGTTCTTTTCTATGACTTTTTTCTTGTTTGAGATTTAGATATTACATACTTCATAGAAATAATGGGGCAATATGAAATCTTACTCTATTTTTGAAGATTACACATAATTGTGAATATTTGTCCTTTAAATAGTGAATCCATCTGGTCCTGAGTTTGTTTTGTTTTGTTTTTAACATGGCAGTTTGTAAATGGTGCATTAAATTTCTTTGATCATATAGGACTATACAGATGAGTAAGTTTCTTCTGAAATTTCAGGTTTTATTTATTTAAGTACTTATTTTTATTTGCATATGACACATTTCTTTTGCCATCTCAGCTTGTTATCATTTGATTATGTACACTATTCTATGATAACATTCTTTATTTCCTCACTAGTCCTTGGGCTTTCATTTTATATTGGTAATTTGGTAATTTTGATAATTGGGTTTTCCCTTCTCTTCTTTTTCATTAATATTTTCTTAGTCTTTTAGAAATTCTTCTTCATTAATTGTTTTCTTATAAAAATATATTATTTCTCCTTTGACCTTGTAAAATGCATTTTGACACATTAATCATTTCCCTAAAAAGTCTTCCACAGACTAAAGTACTTCTTACATAATCACAATACTTTACCACAAAAAAGTTAACTAAAACCATTATAGCCCTATGACTGACACCATATGAAACTTTACACTATTAGGATTTACTATGTACTAACAAAAACAAAGCTATTATGTTTTCATCAGCTTGGAACCAACATTAGTCCTTTTATTTGACATAAAAACTTGTTTCTAATCCATAACTTTTTTTCTTATTCTAAATGGATTACTTCTGTAAAGAGTCTTTTGAACCACCACCAAAATTGGGAAAACTGGAAAGCAATTTGGTAGAAAATATGTTTATCCCCAAACCTTATACTATATTCCATAATAATTTCTAAGGTACACATGAAGTGATTAATGTCACACCATAAAAAGAGAACAAGAGAACATCTTTCGCAACTGTCTTTAGTAGAGGAATACACTACAAAACAAAGAATAAATGATTTCATAAAAGAGAAAATAGACAATTTCAATTACATGGGTTAATTATTTTTTTAAAAGCTTTTAAATTTTATATGATTGAAAATCTTCTATTTGGATTGCCTGGAGTCAGAAAGACCTAATTTCAAATCCAGCCTTGGACACTAGCTGTGTGACTTTGGTCAAGTTATTTAATCCTGTTTGCCTCAGTTTCCTCATCTATAAAAATGAGCTGGAGAAGGAAATGGCAAACCACTCCTGAATCTGCCAAGAAAACCCCAAATGGCCTCATGAAGAATCATACATGACTGAAAATGACTGAACAACAACAAAATCCCTTTTCATTTATTAGGAACCTCCCCTTTCCTCAGCCATAGATGTAAAAGGTTCCTCTTCCCTTGAGAGCAATAAGGAAATAGCAAAGAAACCCATTTATCCAAATTGGTAGTAAAACAGAAATCAGAAAAGTTATACATAGGATAATGTATACTGGATGTGTACACAGTGTAGGAACTCTCCTACACTGAGTTAAATAACTCAGTCCAATCCAAGACAGAGAGTTTCTAGATCTCACCCAAGGGGAAACTTCCTGAAGTCCCTACTGTAGCAAGCTAGGGAGAGACATAATGTGGAGATTGCCACCTCTTCTCACATCTTTCCAGAGTCTTTTCCTTCAGCAATGTTAAGTGGGGTTGATTTCTTCCATTTTCCCACTCAAAGGTGGATGCCAAAAGCATCCAAAATGACTCAAGTCTTGAAGAGTCACAAAGAAGACTTGAAAAGACTGGAATGATCCCCTCTGCCCTGTCCCTCATGAAGAGTAGGGCATTCATCCTCATCAATAAAGAGAGGGTCCCACACTAAATGGTTATATTCAGTTTACAATGGCATAATCCTTTTTTTTTTTTTTTTTTACAAAACTGCTTCCTATTTTTCTAGATGTTGGTGTTGTTCAACTAGTCATTCAGTTGTGTCTGACTTGATGACCCTATGGACCATAACATGCTAGGCCCTCCACTATCTCCTAAAGTCTGTCCAAGTTCATGTTCATTGCTTCCATGAAACTATTTACCTATCTCATCCTCTGCCATTCCCTTCTCTTTTTGCCTTTAATCTTTCCCTACATCAGGTTCTTTTCCAGTGAGTTCTGTCTTCCTATTATGTGACCAAACTATTTATGTTTCAACTTCAGTATTTATCCTTCTAATAAATAATCTAAATTAATTTATTGAAGTATTGACAGATTTGATCTCCTTGCTGGACAAGATATTTGCAAAAGTCTTTTCCAGCCCAATTCAAAACCACAGATTCGGCAGCACTCAGCTTTCTTTATGGTACAGCGTTCACAGCCATGCGTTACTACTGGAAAAACCATAGCTTTGATTATATGGACTTTTGTTGGCAAGATGATGTCACTGATTTTTAGTATGCTGTCCAGATTTGACATAGCTTTCCTTCCAAGGAGCAAGCATCTGTTAATTTCATGGCTGCAGTTGATGTCCGCAGAAAACAAGAAAACAAAATCTGACACTGCCTCCATTTCTTCTCCACTTATTTGCCAGGAAGTAACGAGACCTGTCGCCATAATCTTAGTCATTGTTTTTCATGTTAAGCTTCAAGCCAGCTTTTACACTTTCCTCTTTTACTGTCATAAGGAAGCTTCTTAATTCTTCTTCCCTTTCTGCCTTTGGAGTGATATCATTTGCGTATTTGAGATTGTTGATATTTCTCTAAACAACCTTAATTATTCTGGCTTTTGATTCATCCAACCTGACACTTCTCGTTATGTACTTTCCATATAAGTTAAATATAAGGTGAAAATACACAGCCTTGTCATTGTCCTTTTCCAATCTTAAACCAGTCAGTTGTTACATGTTTTTTCTAACTATTGCTTCTTGACCCATACACAGGTTCCTAAGGAGACAGGTAAAATGATCTGGTACTCATCCCTTTGAGTACTTGCAAGTTTTGTTGTGATCCAAACAGTTGAAGGCTTTAGTGTAGTCAAAATGAAGCAGAAGTAGATTTTTTTTTCTGGAACTACCTTGCTTTCTTCATAATTCAGCGAATATTGGCAATTTGGTCTTTAGTACCTCTGCCTCTTTGAAAACCAGCCTGATCTTCTGGTAACTCTCAGGTTACATATCGCTAAAGTCTAGCTTGCAGAATTTTAAGCATGATTATAATGACATGCAAAAAGAACCCAATTGTTTGGTTATTTGAACACTCTTTGGCATTGCCCTTCATTAGGATTGGGACAAAAACTGATCTTTTCCAATCAAGTGGCCGCTGTTGAGTTTTCCAGATTTGATGGCATAATGAGTAAGCACTTTAACAGCTGGATTTTAAATAGCTCAGCTTGAATTCCATTACCTCCACTAGCATTTCTGTTAGCAAGACTTCCTAAAGCCTATTTTATTTCATTCTCTAGGATGTCTGGCTCTAGATCTGCAACTGCACCATCACAGTTATTAATGACATTAAGATCTTTCTTGCATAGATCTTCTGGATATTTTTGCCACCTCTTCCTACTTTCTTCTGCTTCTGTTAAGTCCCTACTATTTTTGTCTTTTATCATGCCCATTTTTGCATGAAACATTTCCTTGATATCTCTAATTTTCTTTCCTCTCCCTTTCTTCTTGCCTTTTAGTTTTCCTCCTTTCCGCAGCCATTTGTAAACCTTGTCAGACTGCCATTTTGCTCTCTTGCTCTTCTTTTTCTTTGGAACATATTTGTTGTTGTTGCTGTTGCTGCTGCTTCCTATGCGATATTGTGAATCTCTGTCAGTAGTTCTTCAGGCACTCTATCTGCCAGATCTAATCCTTTAAATCTGTTCAGCAGTTCTACTTCATATTCATAAAGTATGTTATTTAGGGCATACCTATATGGTCTGAGGGTCTTCACTTTTTCTTCAATTGAAACCTGACTTTTACAATAAGTGGCTCATGATCTGAGCCACAGTCAGCTCCAGGTCTTGCTTTAACTGACTATATAGAAATTTCTGACCTTTGGACACAAAGGATATAGTCAATCTGATTTTGGTGTTGACCATCTGATGATGTCCGTGTGTAGGGGCACCTTTTGTGTTGCTGAAAAAGAGTGTTTTCTAGGGCCAGTGAGTTATCTTGACAAAACTGTTAGTTGCTGCCCTTTTTTGTTTCATACTCCAACACCAAACTTGCCTGTTATTCCAATTATCTATTTCCTACTTTTGCATTCTAATGCCCTATTATCATGTGACATTTTTTTTGCTGTTATTTCTAAAAGGTAATATAATTTTTCATAGAACTGATCAACTTTGGCCTCTTTGGCATCAGTGGTTGGAGCATAAGCTTGTATTACTGTGATGTTGAATGGCTTACCTTGGATTTGAATAGATATCATTCAGTCATTTTTTTAGATTATATCCCAGCACTGCTTTCTTCACCCTTTTATTGATTCTGAGGACTACTCCATTTCTTCTATGTGATCCTTGCCTATAGTACTATATGTAATGATCACCTGAATTAAATTCACTCATTCCCAACAATTTAAGCTTAGGGACACCTAAGATGTGTATGTTTAAACTTTCCATTTCCTGTTTGATCATATCAGCTTGCCTTGGTTCCTAGATCTTACAGTTTTTCTATCAGTACTTGGCAAATAGGAAGTCCTTCCTCCCATATTTTATGTTCTTGACATTAAAAAAAAAAAAACTTGAGTACTGTTTCTATTTTCTGCTGGTTCTTGCTTATCTGGACAGTTTCATTAATCTAATTTAAACTTTTTTAACTAATACCTTCATCCAAGTACTTTTGATGATTACTTCTTTATACTATAATGGAGATCTGGTAATGTTAGACCTCTTTTATTTCTACTTTTTTATAATTTCCCTTGAGATTATAAACATTTTATGCTTCTTGAACTAAATTATTTTTTCTCTAAGTGTTTTCTAGTTGTATTTATATAGGTCCTTAGTGAGCCTTGGTAGGTTAAGTCACAGGTATTTTGTTCCTTTTGTAGCTATTTTGAATGGAATTTCTCTTATCATTTCCTTCTGTTTTGTCAGTACTATGCAGAAATTCTAACAATGTTTGTCAATTAATTCTATACTCTGCTAATTTGCTAAAGCCATTAATTGTCCCAGTTTCTTCACTGATTCTCTTGGGTTCTCTAAGTATACAACTTTTAGGGTTGTTTTTGCAAATACTGATTATTTTGTCTCCTCTTTACTGATGTTTATACACTTAATTTCTCTCTCTTGTCATATTGCTATAGCTAATAATTCTAGAATAGTGTCAAGCAATAATGGGGAGAATGAACTTCCTTATCATACCATCTTTGTGATGAAAAGATTGTAGTTTTTCTCCTTTTAAACAATTTTATCTCTTGATTTTAAAGATAAACTGTTGATTATATTAAAGAAAGTCCCTTTCGTGTTATGACCTACAGGGTATGACATGTCTATTATTTTTCTATATAATTGCAAGGAAAATCTGTTGATGCTATGGGTGTAAAATGCTATGTAAATTTCAAGTATTATTATTATCCATGAGATGGGCAGTAATGGGTACTCCTAATTTCGGAGTCACGAAGACCTTGTTTGAAGTTTCACTTTTGACACTTATTGACTGTATGACCCTGGAGAAGTCACTTAACAGCTCTGTGCCCTAGGCAAACTCTGTAGGACAGGGGTTCTGTCATGGACCCCTTCAGCAGTCTGGTGAAGCCTATGGACTCCTCAGAACAATCTTTTTAAATGAATAAAATAAAATACATTGGATTACAAAGGAAACCAATTATATTGAAATACCATTATCAAAATACATAAAGGATCTCCCCCCAAAATCTTTGTACAGTATAATGGGAGACACTGCATATACTTTTTTAAATAAATCAATTCAGAGACCAGAAGTTAAGAATTTCTGCCCTAAGGTTATAAATTGTAGTGAAGGAAGGTAGAATTGGTAGAGGGAGCTTCCTCTTTAAGGAATTCCTTACACCAATTATGTCACAGGTTCAGTCTCTTTCCCTATTATTAGCAATGAGGAAGGTGTATTAGCTTTTCCTGCTCTCACTCCTTCCTGTTCTAGATGTTAACTAACCACCCCTTTAATAAATTTTGCCAAGACTCAGTCAGTATCATTGCTTATAAGTTGCAAGCTCAATTCTATTTATTGAAAACATGAACAATTGCCTTTCTCCAATCCTAAAGCACCCCTCTCTCTCCCCTCTTCTTTTCCCTTTCCCTTTTCCTTTCCTTCTCCCTCTCCCTCTCCCTCTCCCTCACCCTTCCCCTCCCACCCTATCTCATTTTATATGATTTTTTGAAAATCTTTAATAGTGGCTCTGCAAGCACATCTACTGATTCTTTTCAGGAGAATAGCCTTATTTGCAAGGGTGAGGAAAACAAGCAAGTAGAAATTGAGCCCAGAAATCTAACTGGATATTTCAAATATGGAAAAGTTCCAAAAGAATAGAAAGTAAGCTGTTACCCAAAAAAAATGACCAAGAAAAAAAATCTGTTCCTTCTGACCCAAGTACCTAGTTTTTAAACTTTAAGCATATTTAGAAACCTAGTCTATATGTGTTTCAGATGTAGCTGTATAGAGGAAGTAGCA
The DNA here is from genome assembly GCF_011100635.1 of Trichosurus vulpecula. NCBI lineage: Eukaryota > Metazoa > Chordata > Mammalia > Diprotodontia > Phalangeridae > Trichosurus > Trichosurus vulpecula. The sequence goes on from NC_050581.1 coordinate 102,401,723, forward strand.
CTGGACTTGCAATCAGGAAAACCTCTGATAATCAGTTAGGTACCCATGAACAAGGCACTTAATTTTTGTGTCCTTCAGTTTCCTCATCTTCAAAATGGGGATAAGGAAACCTCTGGTACAATACCCTTATTGGAATGAATGATCGAGAGTATTTGTGCTGTATAAATTTCAGCCTTTATTATTTTCAGGGATATCTATGATGAAAAAAAAATGGGATGAAACTGGATTATACAGATTTTGCTCTATGGCAGCCCATATTTTTTGCAATCCTATAATGGATAGAGTTGTACAAATTTAAAGATCCAGCAATTTTTAAATTTGTTTTGTTGTTAATAAAAAGTTTTTAGATTAGTAAAGCAAAATTAATCTCAAATGCTTTCCTCCTCGCATCTGTTATTTTTCATACATGTGGCAAAGCTAGACAAAATTCCTTTTTAGTTACATCTACAGAGGTAACTTTCCTCAATGATCTCTGATTATCAGCATCAATTGGACCAGGTAGATATGTTGTGGCTAAATATGTTAACTTCTGTCAAGGTTTGAAGGCAAAATATGGATTTTCAATAAAATAGAGGACTTTTAAGCTTTCTCAGTGAAAAGACCAGAACTGAATAGAAAATTTGACTTTCAAACACAAGAATCAAGAGAAGCATGAAAAGGTAATCAAGAAAAAGAACAAGAAAAAGAAATTGCAAGGGACTTACTAAAGGTGAACTGTTTTGTTGACATTCCTACATGGAAAGATGATGTGTATGATTCATGAGACCTCAGTATTAGGGTAGCTGAAGGGAATATGCATACATGTATGTTTATGTATATATATATATGGGTGAATGTGTATGTATGTATATATCTATGTGTGTATGTATGTATATATATATATATATATATATATATATATATACAGAGAGAGAGAGAGAGAGAGAGAGAGAGAGAGAGAGAGAGTGAGAGGGAGAGAGCGGACACAGGGTGAGTTGAAGATGAAGGGAAGATATCTAAAAGAAATAAAATCAAATTAAGGGATGAGAGAGGAACATACTGAGAGAGGGAGATAAGGAGAGATAGAATGGGATGGATTATCTCCCATAAAGCTGGCAAGAGGAAGCAGTTCTGTGGGAGGAGGGGAGAGGGCAGATGAGGGGGGAATGAGTGAACCTTGCTGTCATCAGATTTGGCCTGATGAGGGAATACCATACATACTCAATTGGGTATCTTACCCCACAGGAAAGAAGAGGGAAGAAGATAAAAAAATGGGGGGGATGATGGAGGGGAGGGCAGATGGGGGTGGAGGTAATCAAAAACAAACACTTTGGAAAGGGGACAGGGTCAAGGGAGAAAATTCAATAAAGTGTGATGGGTTAGGAAGGAGCAAAATATAGTTAGTCTTTCACAACATGAGTATTGTGGAAGGGTTATACATAATGATACACATGTGGCCTATGTTGAATTGCTAGATTTCTTAGGGAGGGTGGGTGGGAGGGGAAGAGGGGAGAGAATTTGGAACTCAAAGTTTTAAAAACAGATGTTCAAAAACCAAAAAAAAAGTTTTTACATGCAACTAGAAAATAAGATACACAGACAATGGGGCGTAGAAATTTATCTTGCCCTACAAGAAAGGAAGGGAAAAGGGGATGGGAGGGGAGTGGGGTGACAGAAGGGAGGGCTGAATAGGGAACAGGGCAACCAGAATATATGCCATCTTGGAGTGGGGGGGAGGGTAGAAATGAGGAGAAAATTTGTAATCCAAACTCTTGTGAAAATCAATGCTGAAAACTAAATATGTTAAATAAATTTAAAAAAATCTTCAAAAAAATTGAAAAAAAAAACAAAAAAAAGAAAAAAAAAGAAAAAAAAACTTCTGTCAAGGAGGCCTTGACCAAATGATGGATAGATTCCCTCTAGATTTACAATTCCTCCATTGCTACTGTTTGTGGATGACTATGTGCTTATTGAATTAGGACTGGATTCATAGTGGCTCAAAAGAAATTATCCTAGTGATGCATGTAGAGGAAAAAAAATGGATGAAGAATACGTGTTTCTCAGGTTATGATGTGCAGCTGAGCGTGCATCTTTAAGTTACATAGCTATATATCCTTAAGTTACATATATGTGTATATATTATATATACATATATACATACATATGTGTGTGTGTGTATATATGTGTATGTGTGTGTATATGTATATATCTGTATATATATATATATCTATATAGATAGATAGATAGATAGATAGATAGATAGATAGATAGATAGATAGTGGAGAATCACTATAGGGAAATACTAACCAGATTCAAATTTGAATAATGGGAGCAAGCTAAGGTGCATTTGGGAAACTATATAATACTTTCAACGATTCCAAGTTACCACCTAAATCCACATCCTAGTACCTCTGTTTTCACTATGATGCTATATGGTTGCGAATCATTGAATACTATGATCAAAGAAGTATCAAAATTACAATTAACTCTAAAGACAACACAATGGAAAGACCCATGGTGATTATAAGTAGGATGTGATATCATCAAAGGCTGACATGCAAAAAAGTGAAATAAAAGACATCAAGAGAAAAAATATTATTTCAAATAGAAGGGGTGAAAGATACCTCTTTTTAGTAGGAATCTAATATTTTCCCACCAAATATAAAGAATAGCTCTAGGTTTCAAATAGATATTTTTAATTGTGCTGGGGAAAAATCCCCCTATTCTTCCACATTTTTTTATCATGAAACAGTATTGCATTCTGTCAATGGCATTTGGCACATTTAATGATATGTCCATGTAGTTATTGTTAATATGAGACATTTTATTGGTGGGCTTTTTCCTAAATATTGAAACAGATTTGCATTCCTGGTATAAATACTGCTTAACCTTGATGAATCATATTTCTTAAATCTTGATTGCTAGTATTTAAATAGAATGTATTTGTACTCCTAAAGGAAATTGTTATACAATTTTCTTTATTTGTGTTACTTTTGCCAGATTTTAGAACTGATACTATATTTCCCCTGGGTAGATATTAGTTGTTCCTAGCAGGTTCAAAAAAATTCCCCGTGACCCAACTGGAGCCAGGTGTGTTTTGTTTTGGGGCTTTGAGTGGGGGTAATTTATGGATAAAAAGATTTACTTCATCTTTTGAGATTGGTCTATTTAACATAGTAATTTCCTGGTATATCAGTCTTGATAATTGTATTTTTGCAAATAATTCTACATTTCATTAAAGTTCCTTAATTTATTAACTGTAATACTCCTCTACGATATTGTTGTTTTTGTTGTTGATTATTTATGTTTCTCTCCCTTAAAAAACAAGCTTGACCAGAGTTTGTTGATCATAATTGTCTTTGAAAAACAACCATTCTTAATTTTATTTATTTTCGTTGTTCAAATGGTCTGTTCTATTTATTTTTGTTAGTTAATGTCATCCTTATGATTTCTACTTTCCTTTAGACAACTATTTTTTTTCATTTTTCTAGTGTCTGTAAGTACTAACTTCAGTCACTTGGTCTTTTTTTCCCCTTTTAGTTGATTGACAATTTGGAAGTGAAAAAGTAACCACAGTGTGTTGGAATTTATAACATCAAGGAAATGAGACACTAGGCATAGATGAACATACATTCTTGAATCTGGGAAGCTGATTAGACTAAATTCAGGACAAAGACAGAAATGATCTCATGACTCGAGATTTGAAAAAAATATTCCTGATTCACCAAGGATCCTAGTTAAAAAAAAATAAAAGCAGATGATGACTAAAGAAACCAATGTAGCTACACAAGGAGCTCTCTAATAAGCTCATATTTTAAATGGACATGTACAAAAGATGAATGTTAGGGAAATGCATTATTTCAACATTTCATTGATTTTTTTTATTTTGTCTTATGGCTACTCCATCTATGGAAATAGATTCCAACTTCTCTATCCAGAGTAGATAGTCTTTTCTTGATTTTCTATATCCAAACAATATTCATGATTTGGTATTCAATATCCCCATGATGAAACATTTTACTCTCAGCCTGGTACTCAGACACCAGACGTAGTCATAAACCCATACTTGAACCTTTTTTAACTTAGGAAGATTTTCTGGAGCAGAGGTGTGAAACACACAACAAATTGTCTAACACTCGTAAGTGTTCTCTCAAGCAGATTAAAATGAAATTGAGAAACATTTAACAATACAACTTAGATAACATTGATATGTGGTTTTCTAAATCAATCTGTGGTCCACAGGGATCCTTATGTACATTTTAATGGTTCATATTTCTATTTGAGTTTGACATCACTGTTCTAGGCTAATTTTAGCTTTGCTGCCATATCTTTTGGATCAGAGGAACATAGGCTTAGGAATGTCCTTCAGGGTGACCTCCCCAGAATCATGAGGCTTAGGAGAACTAAGGCAAGGGATGGGGGTGAGGAGTGCCATCAAAACAATGACAAACATAAAAACATTACATGAAACTATTAAAATTCCTTCAGCCAACACTAAAGCTCAGGATGAGTCAAAGCTTATAAAAATATTAAAGAAAAAAGCAAAAAAAAATACTTTTTGACTTCTAGCCTTTACTTACATAATGATTCAAGGTTTATAAAACACTTTACATGTGTTTTGTTTTTATGTGTGTATACATATATATGTATATATAATATATTACATATGTATGGAGAGAGAATATTAACTTCATTTTATATACGAGTGGACTCCAATTTCAATTCTTCAGAGACTGTAAGGTTCAAAGTTTAGCAGTCATACAATATCATTGGAAGAACATTGGTATTAAAATATGGGCCTTTGTTTCAAAGAAGAATTTGGAGTCTTTAAGGGAATCATGAGACTTCCCAAAGGCAACCCAACCTCTTCCTATTCAATGCCAGTCTTCAAGGATTGATTCCCTTAATATGTTTTACTCTCATTTAAAAATTGCATATACATACATATATACATACATACATATATGTGTATATATATATATGTGTGTGTGTGTGTGTGTGTGTGTGTGTGTGTGTGTGTAATGAAAGTCAGCAAATGAGTTGGTACTTATGAAGGCCAACTTTTTTGTGTGGTAATAACAAGGCTTGAAATTTTTCTATGATTTTGGTATTTTCTCCTCCTTTAGAGACCTTGAAAATCAGTCTTTCAACATTTTGTCATATCCATCATACACTGTTGCTTTACATGTTCGGTCTGGTCCATTTGTTATTTTCTTACTTGTTTTCTTATGTGTCAATTCCACTTTCTTAAGAAGTACATCCGGGACATTGATTTTAGGATCCAAATATAGTGACTTCATTGACTTTGGTGGCAAAAAGAATTTGTTGTAAAAAAATTCCTTACAGATCTTTTCCATTTTTCATGTTTGTTTTCCTCCTTCTACTTTTATCCACATATGCCTTTGGATGACTTTGCCTAGCTAGACAACCTGATAAGATTTATTCAAACTTGTTTTTTCCTTCCATTACTTCTCATTGGTTTATTGGGAAATTCTTTTCATAATTTTCTACCATATTCTGTGTAAGATTTGACTAATGAGTTTATATTCAGAATTTTGGCTGCCATATTTTCTGCTTGGCAAGAGATCAAGTGTTTAATGACAGAGGAAGAATTTTGACTCTGTAGGTCTCATTATGGACATCTATTTACATTGGTTTAACTTCTGTATGAATGGTAATCAATGTCAATGTTTTTTTCTTTGATCCATTTTTCATGAACAATAAAATCGGTTTTGTTAAAGTTGTTATAGATGCATGCCATATCTTTTTTCATCATTCTAGTTTTGTATTGATTTTCATCTCTCTAAAAAGAAAGTGGTCTGACTATACAGAGGAAGCTGATTGAGGAATGAGTATTTCCTGTTATGTGATAATTAAGTTCATTTTTGTGATATCATTTGGTTTTCTTCAGGAAAAGCGCCTTCCAATTCTTTTCTCAAAGAAAGTATTTTTTATCTATAGCTTTGCATTTCTAGGTAGTTCAAGTGTCTTTGATCTCTCTCATTCCTGATTCCTGATCTATATCATATTTTTCCAAAATGTTTTTCACCATAATCACCTGTGCTCACTTTTGAATTGAAGTGCTTGAGTACCACATTATATCCTGATTTAATTTGGAAGGTCTTATTGGATTTTTCATATAATTTATCTATCCTTGATCCTCTACAACAGATGTTGGTTCATAAACAGTAACTATTTTGATAATGGCCTTTTCCCCTAATATTTACCATAAGCACTGAAATAATAACCAAATTTTCTATGAAATGATGTTTTGTAATGCCTTTGTACAAAAATAAAGCAAACTCTGTCCATTTATTTATTTGCCTTTTCAATGACTATGAATCATCCTTCCACTTATCATAAACCTCCATTTGTTTTTTGGTTTCATTTATAGCAAGCATGTCAAGAGTGACAGAATTCAGTTCCTCCATGAATATGCCCACTTTGTGGTATAAAGTTTATGTTTTTAGAGTGAATTTGCAACTGCTTAAATAACTATCACTAAAGAATGCTGATAAATGGCTCATTTTCAATCTAGGCAGAAGTTTTCTATGGATTGGACTCTATCCTTAGCTCCATTCAATTTAACATTTTTCAGTGGTTTATATAAATATTATTCATCCAAATATTATAATTACAATGTTTAATAACAAATATCGAAATATCATAATAACAACATCTTTATAGCCTTACATATCATTCAAATAACTTGACCATACAGAATGGGAAGTGTGCTAGCCAAAATTTTTTTTAATATAATATAATTATAATATTAACCTCCAAAAGGGCTCGTTACCTCAGAAAGCTATAGAAAGACAAACCAAAGGACAAGGGAGAATCTTCAACTTTCTTAAAGACTGTCCTATAGAAGAAGGAATATACTTGCACTATGTAACTTCCAAAAGCAGAAACAGAACCAATCAGTAGAAATTAAGAGGAAGCAGCTTTTAGTTTAATGTAAAAAATAGTTTTTAATTACTTAAGTTTCCTAACATTATGGTGGGCTGCCTAATGAAGCAGATGAGCATGTTATCAATGGACTTTTCAAAATCACACTAAAATATATACATATTTATACCTACAATGGTAGAAAGAATGTTGAATTTAGAGATAAAAGCTAGGGTTTTAATAATGGATCTGTCTCTTGATGGCTGTATGTCCTTTCTCATTTATCCTCTTTCTGAACCTCAATTTCCTGTGAAATGGGGATAATAGCACTCAAAGTACCTTGGGTCAAATCTAATAAGATAAAATTTAATAGGAATAAATCCTATATCATCCTATATGAGTTCAAATCCTATATGAATTCAAATATCAACTTCATAATAACAAGATAGTGGGGAATCACCATCACTGGAAAGAAATTCACTGGAAAGAGATCTGAGGTTTTTAGTGGACCACAAGCTCATAAATACATAATTTGATATAATAGCCAGGAAAACTAATTTACACTTAAATTAGGAGAGAGAGAGAGAGACAGAGAGAGAGACAGAGAGACAGAGAGAGACAGAGACAGGGAGACAGAGAGAGACACACACAGAGAGGGAGACAGAGAGAGACAGAGAGAGACAGAGACATAGACAGAGACAGAGAGAGACACAGAAATAGAGCCAGAGAGAGACAGGGGGAGAGAGAGAGGAGAGGGGAGAGAGACAGACAGACAGACAGAGACAGAGAGACAAAGGGAGACAGAGACAGAGAGAGTGCTTCAAGAGAATAAGAAGTTGATAAGCTGATAACCTTGCTATACTCTGCTTTACTCAGAACAGATCTGAAGAAATGTTTCCATGTTAGGAAAGACTTTGAAAAGTGAATAACAGGCATGATGAAGACTCAGAAGTCACATGCCATATGAAATTGGTTTGGAGAAGCTATGATTCCTATGGCCCTTCTAACTACATAAGGCTGGAATATCTGCCTCACAGGGTATAGACTTTGAAGTCCTATAGAAATCTACCAAAAATGCATATCATCATCCTTGTTTTTGCTATTCTTGCTGTCTTTATGATTATTATTATTGAATGTGGTGCTATTGGATTTTTTCCTTCCATCTGCTTCAGCACCTTGTCCCAATCCCTCCATAATACTTCATTTATCCCTTTTCTACTATTAGTCAGTGAGCCTGGGCCAGTTGTATTGAAAGAATGACCTGGAGGGATTCGGACTCAGCAGAAACCACACAGAAATATGGCTGGGTATGGGATGTTTTAAGAACGTGGATCCTACAACTGGAAGGTTCCTGAAAGGGACCTCAAAGGTCATCTCATCCAAAATAAATGAGGAAACATGGCCTGGAGGGTCAAAGTGACTTGATTGGATACTTGAGAGTGAAGCTAATGAGGGAAGATTATAAAAGGATATTACCTATATTATCATATATTTTCCTTGTATTTAATGTTTTTTTCCAAAATACTTTTGTATACATTATCTCATTTAATCCATATATCAATACTATGTGGTGAGAATTTGGTTGGTAGCTATTCATTCCATGTTACTGATAAGCAATATGAGGGTCAGAGAGGTTAAACAGATTATCCAATATCACCTGGCAGTTTGTGCTGGACCTGGAATTGAAATTCTAGTCTCATGCTTCCTCATATAAGGATCTTGCGTCACAACAGGCAGTTTGCAATATTTCCAGAAATCTGACCAGTGGAGAGAATGCCTTCAGGGTAAGTGGAATCCATCATCTTACATGCTCTTCTCTGAATCACAGAATCCTAGAGCTTGAAGAGATCTTAGACATCTAAACTGATTATTGAAGAAGTGAGAATTAAGAATTCTATAAAATTCCAGTAAAAAGAGCCTCTAAGTTCCCTTTCCAATTCCAAAGTCTATAATCCCAGGATCCTCAGTGATCGTCCATCGTCTTTTTGAACACCTCCTTTGATGGGAACTTCAACATCTTCCAAGGCAACCCAGTCCACTTAAAGAGAGAATCCTTTCCCCCTTTGACTAAGTATATGGTGATCTGGGCAATCTCTATTGAATGCCATTTTCCAAATGATAATTGTTCTAAGAATATTTCCATCAAGGGGTCTTAATATCTAAGCCTCTGTAATTCTCTCTGGTAGCTAGAGAAGGTGTAGTGTGTTCACATCAGGGTCTTTTTGGAATTATTCTAGGGGATACTGTAGCTGGATGCTACTTTTTCTGGTGCTTAGGAAGAACCTTGGAGGGTGTTTTACAGTATTTTCTTGCCATCAAGACAATCACATTAGGAACTTATTCACCATCTTGAATCTCAGTTGACTCCTAGAATTAGGTGTATATGCTTTCATAATTCCTTGACACATTTTCCAGACTACTGCTCTTCAGTAGATGTCTAAGAGCAATACTTTTTTAAAGGTATAAGGTGCAGAGAGCTATTAAAGAACTCTCAAAACCTCTCTAGTGAGTGTTATAGGATTACCAGAGAAACTTTTAGAAATTCCTGAAGAACAGTCTCTTGCTCGGACAAAAGAATCTCTAAAGTCTGGTGCCTAGAATCCAATAAGAGTTGTATGGATTCTTTGAGCATTAAGGTAGCTTAGGTTAACTTCTCATTTACTTGGAATCCCAGGACTTTGAGCAGGTGGAGTGTGGCTTTCATCTTGAAACTGAGAAGTTGCTTTTTTATTCACCAAGCCTATCTTGATAAACCAGTAATTTGATCAAGAAGGTTCCTAATGAACTGGGCAATTTACATGAAGTAAGAGGTTTGCATATGTCTTTCAGAGTGACAGTTCAGATAAAAGGACCATCATTCACATCCTCTGGTAAATCATACCTTTCCGTGCAAACATAAGGCCTTTGTTTTTTTCCTAGGAATGTGTTTACAAACCCATGGGCTTCATGTTGAAGAACACTCTGGCTTAAAGAGAATGGTCCCTTTGACCTGAACAATGTTTAAATTCTTCACTCAAAATGGTTCTGTTGTCTGACAGAGATGCAACACTTTATCACTGAAGTTAGACACTTTGGATAGTTAGGAAAGACGCTTTTTATATCTGTAGTGTGTCAATGGGCCTGAGGTCTTTGAACTTTCATGAAAAATAAAAGAGGCAGTGTGGTTCAGTAATATGAGAGCTCCTTGGGAGTTGAAGGCATGATTCTACCATAAACTACCTTTTTGGCCTTGAAGAAATCACTTGACTTTTCTGAACCTTAGTGTCCCTATCTGGAAAATGAGAAAGTTGGACCAGATTATACTCAGATTCCTTCTTAACACAGAGGGGTTGTTTCTTCATGTTGGTTTCTGGATGATGACTAACATGATGAAGAAGGTAAAAATAGTAGCTCCTTTTTTCTAAATTATCCTAAGGTTTAAAAATTGTCTTCTTCAACCATTTCCTTTGGGAAAGATAGCGAAAATGTTATTATTATCTTCATTTTGCAGATAGAGAAACTGACGATCAGAGAGGTCAACCCATTTGTCCATCATCACAGTTAGTGAACATATTTAAACCTGGCTTTCCTGACTCAAAGTCCTATACTCTTTCTACTATATCAAAATTGAGAATCAGCCATTTAAAATTTTAATTTGATCTATTTCAATCAATCAATAAATGTTTATTAAGCAACTGCATTGTGCCAGACACCATGCCAAGTGCTGAGCAAGGTGCTACTTTTTGAGGAGTAATATTCTTACCAAGTAATTGGGGGAGGGGCAGCTAGGTGGTACACTCGATGAACACTGGCCCTGGAGTCAGTAGGACCTGAATTCAAATCTGGCCTCAAATACTTATTAGCTATGTGACCCTGGGCAAGTCACTTAACCCTGATGGCCTTCAGAAAAAAAGAAGAAAAGGTGGGGGGGGGGGGAAGAGTGTGTAGTACTGAATGACATGCAGAGAGAGAATACAATCTTCTTTTCTTCTGGCACTAAATTCTTAAGTATCAAAGAAAATTTTCCTTAAATATTTTCCATTTTTAAGTAGGCATGAATCTTTCTTGGTCTCAATATTTACTTGTTCATCAGTATTTATTAAGCATTCACCATATCAGGGTACTAATAGGGGCTGAGGGAGAGACACTATACATAAGACATGATTCCATCTCCATGGAGTTTATAATCCAGAAAACATGAATACATATGTTCACAAATACAAATAATGCCAATTATAATTACAACATTCATTCATTGGTAAAATATACATAAGAATCTAAAATGCTGTAAAGTCATACAAGGAAAAGGTCACTTCCAACAGCAGAATCAGGAACTACTTGATACAATTTAGAGATAGAAAGGATCTTGGAAAAAACTTGGGCCTCAAAGGAAGAATTGTCAATAGGTGGAGGTGAGAGATAACAGTCCGAAAAAATATTCTAGAGGTAGAGAACATGGTGAATAGAGTCGTGAAAATAGGTTGAGTAGATAAATTTTAGGGGATGGGAATAGGCCATCTTGATTAGAATGTAGATATATGACAGGAGAAGTATGAGATAAGACTGGAAAGATAGACTGGAGCCAGATTATGGAGGGACTTTTTTATTTCTCTAAATCAGACCTTTTTGTTGACCACAGTCAGCTAATGTTTACTATTTTTCCCATTTTTAAAACATTTATATTTACAGTTTTGAATTCCAAATTCTATCCCTCCCTTCCTCCCTCCCCTTCTCCCCCTCTGAGATGGTAAGCAATCAGATACAGGTTATACATGTGCAATTATGTAAAACATTTTCATATTAATTATTTTGTATAAGAAGACTCAAATAAAAGAAAAACAATAAGAAAAGGAAAGTGAAAATAGCATGCCTTTAAAATATTTTACCTTAAAAATAAGTAAAACAAGCATGTGTTATTTTCCAATTTCCTGTAGCAAATTGCCTGCATATGTTTAATATGTAGATATATATCTTGTGTTAATATTATTAAGTTATTTTCATATTTCATTTAAAAATTTATCCCATTCAAAACAGAAAAATAGTATGCTTTAGTCTGTATTCAATCAATATCAGTTCTTTCTCTGGAGATGGATAATATGCTTCATCATGAGTCCTTTGGGATTGTCTTAAATAATTGTACAGCTGAGAACAGCTAAGTCATTCACAATTCTTCATTGAGCAATATTAATGTTACTGTGTACAACATTCTCCTGGTTCTGTTCATTTCACTATGCATCACTTCATGGAAGTCTTTCTAGGTTTTTCTGAAATCATCCTGCTCAACATTTCTTATAGCACAAGAATATTCCATTAGACTCATATACCACAGCTTGTTTAGCCATTCCCCAATTGATGGACATCCCTTTGACTTTATGGAGGGTCTTGAAAGACTAATCTAAGAATGGTATTGTGGAAAAGGCACTGCATTTGGAGTCCTAAACCGAGTTGGCATCTAACCTCCATTACTTCTATGGTGTGAACCTGGGAAAGTCATTTCACTTCTCTGGGCCTCAGTTTCCTCTTTTCATGAAATAAGGTGGCCAAGTTAGATGTCTATGGCCTGTGCAGCTCTAAATCCTAAGATGTCATGATATGAGTTAGCCAATAGATTATTATTTAGTGCTTTATAGCGGTAGAATTTTAACGATGAGAGTCTATAAAGTTTGACTGATGCTTGGAAACCAAGTGATAGGGGAATTTTTCAGGGAAATAAATTCAAGCCCAAAGCCAGGTAGCTATAGCTCTTGAAGTTGTATGGCCAATGAGACCATATGTGCTATATGGTCAGGGACCATGTATGAAATAAAAAGAAAATAAAGGAATTGATGTATTCATTCATCCATTCCACAAACATTCTCTAAGTACCTATTATATACAGAACACTGGGCTAGGCATGGGGGATAAACCTAGCATTATGCTCTGTATACAGTAGGTGTTTAATGCTTTTTGAATGAACACATCTTTCTAAATTAGTTTCCTTTTTATTCTAATGAAAAAAAGAACATGCTAGCCGATAAGATTTGTGTTTGTTTGCCTTTTCCCCCTTTTATTCCTTAAGTCTCTGAATACATCATTTTGAGTCTAATAGGGATGCCATTTATACCATCTACAATTTTTAAAAATGTAGCAGGCACATGGAAGCAAGGTTTTCCAGTTTCTTATTTGACTTTTCCATAAAGAAGCCAACTGCTAGATTCAATGTGCTCTTGCAAGAACTTCCCGGAACAAGGTCATAGGAACATAGGATTGTAAGATTTGGAGTTGGAAGTAAATCTTACCTATGATCTAAAGCAACACCCTCATATTTCAGTTAAGTAAACCAAGACACTGGAGGGTAAAGAGAGAGTGCAAACATTGGATGTGTTGAACCAATGGTCATCAATAGCTGTAACTTTGTTTCCCTTTCGGCAGCATTAATGAAAAGTATATAGGGAGTTGGAGTATTAAAAAGTGAACCACATAGAAGTCATGACTTCTTCTACCTTTTCATCCTGGGGTCTGGTTTCCACATGTGATCAATATGCCAAAAAGAACAGTGGCTATTTTTCAGGTAGGGCATGTTACTAACCAGAACACCTTTAGGCCTGTGGGAGAGCCCCATGTGGTACATACTACAGAGAGTGAAAAGTATTACAATGTAAAGTGTAAGCTAAGTGACAATGGTCAGTATGTTATCAGGAGATTCATCAGTATGACACATGGCAATGCATTTGGTACAGCATGGACTTTTTGGCAAAATTTGGTAGCCCACCAAGTATGTCCCATCCACTCATAACTTTTGGTTATTCATAGAACTCATTTTCATTTTGTAAGAAATAATGAGACACAATTTAGTATTGTGGAAAATATAGACTTCAAATGAGAAGACATGAACTTAGATCCTTTTTTCTGTTTGTTTGTTTTTTTTTACCGTCTGACCTTGGGCAAATCACTTTCCCTTTCTGGGCCTCAGTGTCTTCATCTGTAAAGTGAAGATGATGATGATAATTATGAGGATGGCTAGCATTTATATAGATCTTTACATACATGAACTCTCTTGGTTTTCCCAACAACTTCATGAGGTAGGTATGGCTATTATTCCCATTTAACAAATGAGGAAACTGAGGCATATAGAAATTAAGCAGCTTGCCCAGAGTCACACAGCTAGTAAGTGTTTGAGGCTGGTTTTGAATTCTCATCTTCTTGACTCCAAGTCCTAGTCCTATCCACTGCACCATCTAACTTCCTATGGATATTATAATCTCTATTGTATGTATATCACAGGGTAACTCTGAAGGTAAAATGAGATGATTTATTGGTATCACATTGCAAACCTTAAATTGCCACATAAATGTCAGCCGTCATTATTGTTATTATTATCATAGTCATCTATAGAATGACAGGGTTGGACTAAATGATCGTCAATGTCCTTGACAGCAATAAGTCTAAATTAAGTCTAAGCTCTAAGGTGTGAATTTTTAAAAAAAAATCCACGTTAGTACCATATTTTGTAAAAGTAATAATAATTTTTTAAAAACATTTACTCTGTTACGTGTACATTGGAAACACAGGCACCAACATCTGAATTACTGAGAGACTCTCATTTTGACATAAATGTTAATTACAGATTTGTCTCAGAATTTTAAATTGGTATATAGAAAAGCCTCTCAGAAACACCTGAATGAGGTTAAACTGCCACCCTTTCTGTCATAATAGCTTAATATGATAGTATTATCCTTGTAAATATTTTGGAAATTGCAACATCTTGGTAATTGAGGGATCCTGAGTGTTAGGGAACTTGGTAAATAATTCTAACAGCAGCAAAAGCATCATTTTCAAAGAGTTTACTCTCTGACTTTCTGAATGAAAACCAAAAGAAAAAAAAAGAAAAAAAGAAAAAGAAACATAGTAGGGTAGGGGGGTGTATGGGAGAATGAGGATAAACATACCAACTCCTCCTTTTTCTCCCAAGTCTTTTAAGAGCCTCTGGTAAATTGAAAACGTTACCTTCCTTCTGTGAAACTCCTGCCCTCCAGATGGTTGGCTGTGATGACATACACCTGTTTAGCGTCAGCAATTACCCATAGCAACATATGGCAGTTCACATATTGCTTGGGCTGCGGGATGGATCAGGGACTCTGGTCACCTGGGCTCTGTTTTCAAGTGGTGTGACAGCAGCTGTGGGAAACTCGATGACTGACAGAACATTGCTGCTCCTAGCAGGGGAAAAAAGAGAGAGGGGAAGCGAGAGATGTTTTTATACACCCAGCAGCTATAACTTGACTCCTTTAAAAAGAACAAGCCGCCTGCTAGTTTTCCCAACTGTGAGCCTGTACGATGGAAAGGCATTCTGAATTTCTAGAGCCCTGGGTTTCAAACTCCCCTGAAATAGACATTCTTTGTGATGGAAACTGGGAAAACAGGGAGTTGGGATTCTGGGATGGAGGGGGGGACTGGGGAGGGGTAGAAGTTACATTGTTCTGGATCCAGGGGCCCAGGGGTGGGTTAAGGAATTTGATAACCTCAAACTTTCTCTCCCATCTTCAAATGAATTTTCATTTTCAGAGAAACTTTGGACCATCCAGAAACAAGTTTATAAATTATTATTATTATTAATGATTAATGTAGTTCTTTAAACACCTAAGCCAAAAAGAGTTATAGGATTGGGATCAGAGAAAACTGCAATTCCCTTGGGCAAGGCAGTGACCTTGAGAAAGGCAAGATTTCCTAACTTGAGTTTTTAATTTGACACCAGCCCTAGAGCCTGCTTTCACTGTATTTCATTCCAGTTTAATTGAGTTCAGTTCAATAAACACTCATTAAGTACTTTGGATCATAGACTAGGGCTGGGAGGGACCTCAGAGTTCACCTTGTCCGACCCCTTCACTTTACAGATTAGAGGTAAGTGACTTATCCAAGGTCCCATAAGCTATAAGTAGCATAGTGTATTTACTCTTTACTAATGGAGAAAAGTTCCCATCTCAGGAATCCTGTGAATTGTTGAAGAAATCATAGTTTCTTGGAAAATCAACAAGGCAAAATGGTAGGTACTGGGGATATCAAAGATAGTTATAGCTTGGATCCATCCTGCTCTCTAATATTTTGTAATGTAATGGTTAGTGAGAGAAAGTATAAAAATATGATACAAAGGGAATAAAATAAGTGTTAAGAAGAGGCTCAGGCGATTTGTTCCTTTGAGAAGTCACTTTACCCTGAGGTGGAATAGGGAGATACTTCACTGAAAAGGAGATATTCAAATTGGGCCTTGAAGGAACTTTAGTAGATGGAAATTAAGGGTGGGAAAAGTCTATTTTAAGCCTGAGAGATGACTTGAGAAAAGTCATAGAGTCAACAGAGGACAGAGGTATCTCTACCAGGATGGTAGAGAGTAGGATAATAGCATTCTAGGTTTGGAGTCTGAAGGGACTTCAGTGTCACTGAGTCTAACCTCCTCATTTTGAGAACACTGAGACCTAGAAGGAGAAGCAATTTGCCCAAGATCACAAAATAAATAGCAAAGACGTAATGTGGACCCAGGTCTTCTGATTTCAAATTCAGTGTTATTTCCTCAGCACCGTATTAACTGCCCAGTTCAATTTGACTGGAATATAAACTATATAAACTAAGAACAGCTGAGTGGTGCAATGAATAGAGTGCTGGGCCTGGAGTCAGAAGGACCTGAGTTCAAACATGGCCTCAAATATTTACTAGCTATGTGACTCTGGGCAAGTCACTTAACCATGTTTGCCTCAGTTTCCTCATCTGTAAAATGAGCTAGCAAAGGAAATGGCAAACCACCCCACTATCTTTGCCAAGAAAATCCCAAATGGGGTCACAGAGAGTCAGATATGACCAAAGTCAACTGAACAACAAAATTAAAAAGATAACAATGAACAAGTATAGTAGGTTCAAGGAACACTTATAGAAGGTTCAAGGGAGAATGTGGAGTCACAGCTTGTTATGGACCTTTCTAAAAATTATCTTGAAGAACTAAGAATAATATTCCAGTTGTTGTCTTAACATAGCAAAGGACCCTAGAAGTAATTTTTCCCTCATTCCATATGCCACACCTCTTTTAATGATGCTAGGATGCTACTAACTCTTTTGGTTATTCCATCACACTAATGATTCATATTGAGTTTCCAGACCACTAAAACCCCCAGCTGTTTGGGTTTGTTTTTCACATGAAATACTATTTGTCTACACCTTACCTATCCATCTTGTACTTATAAAGTTGGTTATACGAGCATGAATGTAGAACTTCATGGTTAATTATTAAAGGTAATCATAAAATTTGGTTCAGTGCTTTAGCCAGTTAACAATTTTGGGGATCTTGGTTCTGTCACCCAATGTGTCAGCTCTACCACCTCATTTTCATATCATCTGCATACTTGGCATGCCAAATAAGCTTCTATCAAAGTTATTGCAAGGCCAAGGATAGATCTCTTCGGCACTTTTTGACAGAGACCTCCCAAGTTGGCATTGACCCATTAAAGACTAAGCCGTGATGCAGGTAAGTGTCACAGTGGATAGAATGCCAGAACTGAAGTCAGGAAGACTCATCTTTCTGAGTTCAAATCTGTCCTTAGACACTTAACTAGCTGTTTGACCCTGGGTAAATTACTTAGGCCTGTTTGCCTCAGTTCCTTATTTGTAAAATGAGACAAAGAAGTAAATGGCAAACTACTCTAGTATCTTTGACAAGAACACCCCAAATGGCATCATGAAGAATTGTATAATGACTGAAATGACTGAATGACACCAAAAGTTGTAATTTAGGACAAATCTCCTTATCTTGTTCATAAGAATAATATGAGGGCCTTTTGTAAGAAGCTGAAAGGGAAGGGATGGGGGAGTGGGGAGTTGGTTTTATCCTGAAGGTTGATGAGTTTCTAGAGATCATGAAGTCCAGAAGATTAATCAAGTTGGAAATGATAAGGTGAATCCCATAGGTGCCCCTTCAAACTGATGGTCTAGGAGGAGCTCCCAGATATCTACTTGCCCCCCTCCAACCAGACAGAGGAAGAGACCCTAGGGATAGGGAATGTTGAAAAGGTGTGAGTTTCAGAGTTGATTTCATGTTGCAGAATGATGAGTTTCTGGAGCTCATGAAATACAGGAAATCAGGATTGTATGTCCCATCGTTACCCTAGAGTTGAGTATATTGGAGACAACTCAAATGTTTCTTGAAAATTTTCAAGCTACAAATCAGGGCTTGGTTTATTGTTTTGTTGATTATCACTCTAGGATTAATAAAGTGATGAAAAATTTTAATAATACAAATTAAACTTATAGGTTTGTCATGCATGCATTCTTCTTTCTGAAGAGATGGATGTTAAATATTTACCAGCACTACCCTAGAGTAGGTCCATCTGGGCCTGATGAGTCATCAGGGATTTTTGGAATCAAAGGTTCAAAGGTCATGACCATGATTGAGTTGGAGAATGTGGGGGCCATTAATACAGTATTAAGAGGGATTCATCGGGTTTGGGGAAAAGATGATAGGTCCAATTTCAGACATGTTGAGTTTGAGGTGATGGCAGTTGGGGCATATAGGTATCAAGCTGCTGAAAATACAAGCTTTTCAATGATCTTCTTCTTTTTGGGACTTTAGATTGTGACCAGGATTGTTTTTTTATCTTTACCAATCTAATAGCCAGACTCTTTCTCCTCTGCTCTCTCTCTCTCTCTCTCTCTCTCTCTCCACATATATATATATAACATATATACACACATATATATATACATATATATGTATATACATATGATTTTTATATAACATAATATATATAAAAACATACAGATACAGATACATGCATACATACACACACACATATATATGTATATGTGTGTGTATGTGTGTGTGTGTGTAATATACATATTATATACACACATAATATATGACTCTGATCCTGGAACATTATCTGGCTGACTGAAGTCCCTTGATTAACTTTGACTAGGGAGACCAACGTTAGTAGTGAACAGGAATGGAATCCTATTATACTTACAGGATAGGCCAGGATCTTATTACTTCTGGACAAACAGAGATAGCCTGATATAAAAGCACAAACTTTGACCCCGGTGAGAGGCAAGCCTTGGGGTTTTGAGTCTTGTCTCTCTTACTAACCAGCTATTTGACTTGGGCTAAGTCAGTTCAAGTCCGTGGGTCTCAGTTTTCTCATGGTAAAAAAAAGTAATAGCTTGGATCAAGACAGGTGTTCTTAACCTTTTTTTGTGTCATGGACCCCTATGGCAGTCTGGTCAAGTCTCTAGACCTCTTTTCAGAATGTTTTTAAACAAATAAAATAAAGTATTTAGGATTAGAAAGGAAATTAATCATATTGAAATAAAGTTATCAAAATATTTTTAAGCCAAGTTCAAGGACCCCCATTAAGAACCCCGGGATTAGGGGATTTCTAAGATCTCTCCTAGCTCTAAAAATAAGAAGTTAAAGACTGTTGAAAATTTACACAGAGCACAGTAGATCTAATGTTATTGTTATGTTATCAAACACCAAAAACATTAGGATGCACTTGAGTGTAAGAAGAGGTAGCATTTTGGAATTTAACATAGCCATGGGCTATTTAGCACTTACTTGTTTTTCTTTCCACCCTCCTCTACTCAACCTATCCCACCTGTGATAAATTTCTTGCTGTAGAAACTCCACATCTGTAATTTATATAATCTTTAATAATTACCTGAGGACACTGAGAGATTAAATGACTTGCCCTTGGCCACAAAGCCAGTATCTGTATGAGGGAAGACTTGAACCTGGGTCTTTCTGCCTCTCTAATAGTTTTTTCATTATTTCTACCTGACATGTAAGATCCTTGGGGGCAGAGACTATCAAAGGTATTTTTGTATTTTTCTTTCATGGGGTTAGCACAGTGCCTTGCATACAGTAGATGTTTAATAAATGCTCGTTGAATTGAATTATAGGTATTTAAAACAATATTTGTTGACTTGAATGGAATGTATGTTATCTCTGATTCCCTAGATGGACTAGGGGATTCTCCTAATGCAAAGACCAAGGCATATGATTTGGGGGAGGGAAAATGGGGGAAATGCCCTAGAGTTTAGCAAAATATTTAATATTGGGCATGTGGTAGGCATTCAATAACCACTTCTTAATTAATTGTGCTGTAAAACAACAGGCAGAAGGGCTACGAGACATTTAGCTGTGCCTGTCTCCTTTTTCTAATTCTCTTTCAGTTTGAGGGAAATAAAAGTGTATTTGGCTAGAGACATTCTTTAATGTTCATCTTAGCCTATGGTGTGGGAAGTGGTAAGGCAGGAAGCCTAGGGCAGGTGGTTGCATGGGTGACAAGGACATAGAATACACATTGATTGGAGCTACTTGGCAGAATGTTCCAATCATTGTGAAATTGCTATTTCTCCATTGTATCAGCCTTTATTTTCAGTACTTTCCTCTTTACCCTGACTAGCGATTAAATTGTCATTATTTTTATTCCAAACTTTCAGGGCTTCTCAGTTTCCAAGTGCAAAAAAGTGCAAAGGTGTCCCTGTGTTAGTGAACTCTCTGGATGCAGATTCCTATCAAGGACAGAGCTACATTTAGATTTCTTGCTGGAAGCCAGAAGTCCTTTGGCACATGGGAGTATAGGGCCTCATGCTCTTTAACTTTAGCAATAGCTGGAGACCAGAGGATTCTTCTTTCTGAAGGTGACATCTGAATGAGTCATGGAGAGGACACCTCACTGAACTCAGAAACAGGTCCAAGGAGACACCAGCCTCTAGCAATTTGTGATCTGGGAATTTGGCACTAATGTCCAAAGTAGAACAAGTCAGGCCTCAGAGCTCTATCTCTGAGGATAACACCCATTTCTAGCCCCACTTCAAGGTATAGAAGAGGCTGCAAGGGGCAGAGAATAGAATCACCTGGCTTCAGATTTGACCTTTGACACTTGCTTAGTGACCCTAGCTAAGTAACCTGTGCTTGCCTTTGGGCAATTCCCTAAGATTTTCCCCACTAAATCATAGGCAGATTGTAATCTGTATTGGTGAGGGCAATTTCCAAACTGGAAGCTGACGCAATCAGCTGATCTTTCCCTTACTAAGGCTTGCTGTTGTTCAGGCCTTTCACTTCTGTCTGACTCTTTGTGACCCCATCTGGGGTTTTCTTGGCAAAGATACTGGAGTGATTTACCATTTCTTTCTCTAGATCATTTTACAGAAGAGGAAATCAAGGTAGACAGGGTTAAGTGACTAGCCTAGGGTCACACAGCTAGTAAGTGTCTAAGGCCAGATTTAAACTTAGGCCTTCCTGACTCCAGGCCCAGTGCTCTATCCACTGCACCACCTTGCTGCAATTAAATGCTTACTATGCACAAGGATCATCATTTCTATTTTACAGATGAGGAAATTGAAGAGTTTAAAGATTTTCCTAAGTTTACACAGATAGTAAGGGGTAAAGCTGGGATTTGAACTCAGATCTTGTTATTCCACATCTTTCTGCTTCAGCATTCTTCCCCCTTCCCTGAGGGAAAAGACTGACTTTTACCTCTTTTTCTATCATTAGCACTTAGTTCCATGACTGGCACGTAGTAGGTACTTAAATGCTTACTGACTGACTGACTGATTCCAGATCATGCAGCTAATAATTGTCAGAGCTCGAACAAGAATCTAGAGATCTTTAGTTCCATGGTTCAATGCTCATTCCATTATACCCTTGTCTTTGCATGCAGTGGTGACATCAGCACCATATTTTGCCTTCTACCACATGAGAAAAATCCAGCCCTGGACCTAAGGCTCCTATTAGTCAGCTTCCTGCACATTCCAGCTACTCCTTGGAGGAGATCCAGGCAACCTTTCTCTTTGGCTCCAGGGCTGCACAAGGCTTCCTCTGCTTTTGCTCCCTTGCAAGCCTTTGTTAGTGCTCTCACACCATCCATGTAATCACTTCATATTTATATGTACTTTTTATTTACTGATTTGTGCATGTGTTTTTCTTCACTAGTCCCACTCCCTAGGAGAATATAAGCTCTATGGAACAAGTACTATTTTGTTTTTTTCCCTGGTATGCAGCAAGTACTTAATAAATGCTTGTAGAATTGAAATTGCCCATGTCTTACTCAAGAGTTCCTTGATATGAAAACCTATGATAGGTCTATTTTTCCTATATATATTAATATGTAATATATAAGCATATTTTTAAAGTCAAGAGAAAACATTATAGAAGATGCTGCAGCTTGTGAATCCCAGCTAACATGGCCATTAATTTCAAATCTCCTTTCTTTGTTCTCCAATAATAATTCTTCATACCAGGATACACTATCATGCAGGCTTTTCACTCTTCCATGGGGCTACATATGGATTTCTGTTACTAAGCCAGTGCGAAAGTTATCTTCCTAATGTCCACCTCTGATGTGCAACTCGAAAGCCTTCAGTGGTTCCCCATTATTTAACAAAGCTGGTCAAAACTCTTTAGCCTGGGATTCAGGGCCCCTCACAATCAGGTTTCCATTTTTATTTCTATCTTAATTTAATAGTACTTAGCCATTCCTTTGATGCCCTCTCTGATCTAGGTGTGTAAGGTCTCATTTCTGACTGCACTAAACTCTTCCCCAGCCCCACCATCTTTGCCCATTGACATCTCCTTACTACTTCTATCTTGGACACCACCTTCTTCATCAAATCTACCCTGATGTTCCAGCTAAACATGACAGCTCCCTCCTTGAATCTCATGGGCTACTGTGTATGATTGTGTCCACACATATAGTCATTCTCTAAATTATGTTGTAGTTATTTATATTCCTGCTCTTTAATTAGCCCTGGCACAGTAGAAGGAGTTCTCAGTTTGGAATCAGAGGACCAAGCTACAAAAAGCAGCTGTGTCATATAATGTTGATAAAATTGCTTAATCTCTCTGGGTCTCTGCTTCTTTATCTATAAAATGAAGGACTTGGCTTGATGGTAGAACAATGTCACCTCTAGTTCTACAGCTGTACTCTGTGCTCTAGAAGCACCTTAAGGACAGGAACTTTTACTTAGGATCAATCATAGATGAAGTGCTAAAAGGAACCTCACCAACCATGAAGTAATAATGATGATGGTAGAATTCATACAATGCCTTGAGATTTTCAAAATGTTTTAAAAAAACCATCTCATTTTATCTTCACAACAACCCTAGGAGGTTCACCATTTTTACAGATAAGGAAACTGAGGCAGAGGTGTAGTGACTTGCACAAGGTCACATAGCTAGTATCTGAGGCTGCATTAGGACTCAGGTCTTCCTGACTGCAGATCCAGTGCTATCCCCTGCACCACCTCATCTAGTCTGATCCAGTCCAGACTCTCTGCTCTTCATTTAACAGGTGAAGAAATTGAGACCAAGGCAGTGTAAGGTCACCCAGATAATAAATTTCGGGGATGGGTTTGAGCCTAAGATACTCTGATTCCAGAGACAATGGCTTTACTATCTCCCAGTTTTGAGCACAGTACCTTACATAGACTGGGGGCTTCAAAAATATTCATTTATTATTTTAACCCTCCCCCTCATGACATCCAAGGCAGCCCCACATGACCTTAAATTATATTGTGTGAATTACAGCATTAGCATGAAGTCTCATTAGTTTCTAGTCTTGTCTAAATAATAATGATTAATAATAATAATATAATAATAACCAACATTTATATAATATTTACTCTGTGCCAGGAACTATTCCAAACACTTTACAATTATCTCATTTGAGCCCCACAGCAACCTTGGGAGGTAGGTGGTATTATTATCCCAATTTTACAGATAAGGAAACTGAGGAAAACAGAGGTTAAGTGACTTACTTGCCTAGGGTCACATAACTAGTAAGTGTCTGAGGCTGCATTTGAACACAGATCTTCCCAACTTCAGGCCACCTGAGCTGGCTGTGTGATCATGAGCAACTCATTTTACTTCTCAGTGCCCTGAGCACCTCTCTAAGAGGTGCTTTAAGTTTCGAAGAAGTTGGCAATCTTCATCAGTAGAGGGAATTTCCTCTTCCGGGAGTCCTTGCTCCTCTTCCCCATCCCCCATGAACCCAATGCTATGTTCTGGAAACTGCAAACCACACAACCGATTGGCTTCAATCAAGGGCCAGCCATTGGGGATTTTGAGCATGTTTGGTGTTTAGAAGTTGGATGATAACCATGTGTTGAGTGCCAGTTGTTCAGTGTCTACAGGCTGCGTTTATCTGGGTTTAATTTCTACTGTCTGTCAGGAGAAGGCTTTGATCAATGCCTGAATTTTTTCACTTCGCCTAAGTGACTAGAGGCTACTGCCAGCCTATCACTGTCTCCCAGTTTGGGCTTCAACTTTGCCAAGATGTCAAAGATTTATTGACAGGAGTTCTCCTGGATCTGCTCAGCTGCACCACTTTTCTTCCCCACTCCCACCCCCCCCCCCCCCCCCCGGTATTTTACAGTTCGTGGTTGGGGGTTGGGGGGTTGGAGGGAGGATTAGGCTAGAGAGAGAGACCAGGCAGGACAGCCTAGTGTGAGAAACGTGCAAGAACACATGTATTGCAGAAAGGAAGTGCAGTCTTAATAAGTGACTGCAGCTGGAGTTTTGGAGCACCTTTCTTCTTCCTTGTCCTCATCTTTTGAAAACTAAAAGAAACTCTTTGTAATATGTGTTAAAAATTATGGTTCAAATTTCTGATGATCAAGTTACATAGATTAAAGTAATGGATCCCAGACTCTGCATCAATGCAGGTATAAATATGGATGAAATGAATGTACATTATCCACTGTTATAAATCTGCATGTTCAAGGAAAGACATAAATTTCCAGCACCTTTTCTACCTCAGGCTATGGAGGAAAGGGTGATTTTTTTCAGTGTTTTTGATGAAATTATGATTTGGGATAATTTGCTGGTTCTGCAGAAACCTCTGGATTTTTACAAGAAATGGTTTGGTGTATTATTTATAATGGCATATCATTAAAATGCATCAGGTAATCAGCATTTGGGGAGGGAGGTTAGCATGTGGCATTCCAGATGTACATGTGTGCTTAGTGTAATGCATTCCCAGAAATGTACAATGCTGTGCTCATATGCCTTGGCCCTGACACCTCCTGAACACAGGGTTGTGTCTTATCTCTCCCACAAGCAATGCTTGGACCCTAAGCCTGGAGTTGGAGTGAAAGCAGCTGGGCCAGTAGCCACAGTGCATGGTGGTTTGGAAAAGAAGAAGTGAATTTTGCCTCTCTGTAAGCCACGTGTATGGCAGAATCACTTCCGTACCACGAGACCTATGAAAGATGTTGTAAATATCAAATTCAAAAACCCAGCGGTGGCCTACACCTAAGTTGTGTTCTTTCAATCAATCAACAAGCATTTATTAGGCACCCAGTATGTGTTAATAAGTATCCTATGAACTGGGGACACAAATACAAAAGTGAAAAGTCTCTGCCCTCAAGGTACTTAAGTTCTAATAAAGCTATTCCACACATACTCAGGATTGAAGCTATGGAAGAAAACTTTGTTCTAGGTAGTCACAGATTGTTAATGTAACCTTAGAACGTTCCTTTGTCATGCCCTTTACAATTGCAACGCTCATATTGATTTGGTTATTATATTGTTGTCCCCGAAAGGAGCTATCGGTGGGGGGAGAGGTCTATTTTCCAAGGGACACCCAGTATACGCAAAGGCCTATAACTATTGATAGCTGGCTTCAGAGCCTCTCTCACTTCCATTAGAATGTGAGGGAAAGGACTATATTTTTGTGTGTCTTTGTATCCCCAGCACTTAACACAGTGTCTGGCATATAGTAGACTCTTAATAGAAGCTTGTTGATTGACTGACTCACCAAGTGCTCTGGTGGCTTAGCAAAGCCCTGTCAGCTCAAGCTAGTGAAGATACAGAGGCAGAAGATGCATTGTCTTGTGGGAGGAAGAGCAAAGACATCAACCCCCTCCCATTTTTTTTTAAATAAAGAAACTAAAGTCCAGAAAAAAGGAAAGGACTTAGGTAAAATCTCTTAGGTATTCAGTGGTAAAGCTAGTGGCTATAGTCAAGTATCCCAATCTTCATTCCAGGGCTATCTCCATAAGACTTATTTGTCTAATTATTTCACGATTTTAACACAGTGCACATTCACTGAGGTTGAGAATAAGACAATAGATTAGCATTTAGTTTCTCTGAGCATGCTCAATTTTAACATGGAACCAGCCTTCAGGAACCTATGAATATACCCAATTTGTCTTTAAAGCTGGTGAGACCATCAACTTGTCTATTGGGCTGGTATGTAGCAACTAGGAGTCCCAAAAAGATGGTGGAAGAAGAGACCCAGTTAGTCTCACAAGTTTTAAAGATGCAGACTCATGTGGTAGAGGACATATCAGGCTCTGTGTTAAAACTGGACATGCTCAGGGAAACCAAGCCCAGGCTATAAGGAGGTAGGATGTGGTGTTGCAGAAAGAATCTCCATTTTCTTTGCTTGGAATGAACTCTGTCCTCACCTCAGTCTATCAGAATCCTGATCATCCTTAAATGTTCAACTCAGATGCCATCTAGATTCGTTTCAAGTCAACAAACATTTGTTTAGCACCTACTATGCTCCAGGTACCATACAAGGAACTAGAGAAACAAAGACAAAATGACATAGCTCCTGCTCTCAGAGCTGACATTCTACTGGGGGAAAGAACATATATACAAGTAAATGAATATGAAATGTATACAAAATACAGAGTAATTTTTAGAGGGAGAGAATGTTAACTGGAGAGATCACATAGGAAATGCCACCTGAACTGTGCTCCAAAAGAAGCTAGAGATTTTCTGAGGCAGAGGTAAAGAAGAGCTGCAAACTGGCATGGGAGAACCATTTGCACAAAGGCATCTAGGTAAAAGACAGAATCAAATATATGGGAAACATTCCTTAAGTTACTTAAATGTCTTCTCAGAGATCCATTCAATGCCCAAATTCAGTAATTAACTCGTTTTGAGTGCTTGGTAACCTCCATTTATGCTTCTCCTGCTTTTTGTAGTCTTGCTTACATGATTTATTTCATTAGTTTTCTGCATATATGACGAAAAGGAAGCCTGAATCACAAATCCTGAATGACACCTCACACATCAGTGAGGTTTTCCTATTATGGTTGGATAGTTTAATGAAAGAAGGCCCACACTAGGGAAGAACTAATTACACAATGAAAGAAATCACCATATATAGGCTATGAGGAAAGGGGCAAACTGAGAAGAATTGGTTAGATTTGCACAGAACCCATGCCAAATGTTTAAGGGGCAATGGACTGGGAACAAGAGCATTTGCCTAAAACCAATTTACCTGTAGCCAATTTGCCTCAAAGCAATTTGCCTCATGTTGCCAGTTGATACCATACCAAAAAAACCTTTTCTTAATTTTCATTTTAGTGAATTGGTTTTAAGTGATTTGACCTAGAGCCATTTAGCCTTTGTGGGTGAACCCACTCAGGCTTTACCAACACTGTAGAGATTTCATTTCTGTCATGTATGTGAGTGGACAAGTGTGGAAGGCTTGTTATATAGATACATGTACATAAGACATGAGTAAAAAAGAAAGGAGAAAGAAAAGTAAAGTGGGAGGAATCAATTTCTAATCATCATAGAAACTTTTCTTTGCAGTTTTGAAATTTGTAATGATTGGGAAATCCAAGCAGAGGTCAGCTTTAATTCAACATATATTTATTAAGTACCTAACACGCACATCCTATACTTGGTACTGAGAAAACAAAGTGAGATATGACAATTATTCGGTTATTTTTCAGTTATGTTCGACTCTTTGTGACCCTGTTGGGGTTTTCTTGGCAAAGATACTGGAGTGGTTTGCCATTTCCTTTTCCAGCTCATTTTATAGATGAGGAAACTGAGGCAAACAGGGTTAAATGACTTGCGCAGGCTCACCCAGCTAGTAAGTGTCTGTCTGAGGCCAGATTTGAACTCAGATAGTGGGTTCTCCTGACTCCAGACCCAGCACTCTATCCACTCTACCACCTAACTGCCCTCACATGCCTAATTCTACCTTCCAAACTTCTCTATTTCTGTCGAGGACATCACTAATCCTTACAGCTGCTCAGGTTCACAATCTCTTTGTTATTCTCAGTTCCTCACTGAGTGCCCATCCTCCAAGATTCTTTCCCTTTGCCATAGGGAGTCCAACCAACATTCTGGGACCTTCTTTACTGTTTCTGAACATTTCAAAGATACACATGAAACATGATCCAATGAGCCTGTAACCATTCATTTATAACTAGAAGGGATCTTAAGCCATCTAATCAAACCAATCCCAACATTTTACAAATGAGGAGATGGAGAGTCAGCATCTAAGTTACTTATATAGATCACAAGATTCCAGAATTGAAGCCCAAATACCCTGGCTCTAAATCCAGACCTCTTCCTATTCTACTGGTGATATCAAATCACCATGGGCAACTAGGAGCTCTCATCATACTTTACTAAACTTGATATCAACTTACTTTCTCAGTCTCTCTTAGTCTGTTCCTATCAGGCCAAGAATCATGCACTCTTCAAATAAATAAAAGCAAATGATTTGAGCTTATTTGCCTTTGTTCTATCATTCATTAGCATTATTATATCCCCCCTGAGCTACAATTTTCTCTGTTCTT
Source organism: Trichosurus vulpecula (assembly GCF_011100635.1). NCBI lineage: Eukaryota > Metazoa > Chordata > Mammalia > Diprotodontia > Phalangeridae > Trichosurus > Trichosurus vulpecula. The sequence continues at coordinate 102,430,142 of NC_050581.1, forward strand.
TTATAGTTTTCTTTCTTATCTACTTTTCATTATCCTTAGGTTTGTTGTGGTTGTTTTTTTGGGGGAGGAGGGTTGTAATAATTTTCTTATTTTGTTTTGCTAATCCTGAGCTTTTGGTACTGCTGACACTTCTGTAACTGGATCTTGCCATGCTTTGTATTCATCCTCTTTTACCCTTCCTGGCTTCCATCTTCTGGATTTTTGAAAATCTAAGTTGCTCAGTGAGTCCCTTGTGTATTCATGCAGGTGTTTTCTCAACTGCTCTATTTTCTTCTTCATGAGAATTTTTTTTTCTTTGTGTCATCAGGATTTAATTTTTGAGAACTTTCCATCCTCCTGGGCTTATTTTTAGTTCATGAGACCTTAGCTAATTTTAGTTCATGAGACCATACTTTATACATTTAAAAACGGGGTGGTCACTTCTCATCTTGGTTCCCATTTCCACCCCAGCAAAGAGTCACTGCTTATTGGTGAGACTCGGGTCCAAAATGCTAGTTCCTTCATTGGTCTCTCCCCCTTTCCAAGGTCATAATCAAAAAGCTCAGCTCAGAGAATGTGTCATTGAATAGATAATACCTGAATTGGTCTTGATGGGAGTTAGGATCTTCAGTGGAAAGAAACAGGCAGAGACAGAGTTCCTTACAGGTACAGTATGAGTGAAAGCAGGGACTGCCGAGAGGGTTTCACAAGAGAAAGACATGAAGAGTAGTCCGGATTTGGTGTAGAGTTTATGTGACTGAAAGAAATATCAATGACCACAAGAGATGTCAGGCTGGTGCTATCACCCAAGCTTCCATACTGCTTTTGTAGCACTGTCTTGGCCATGCCTTCTATAGACATTGCCAAGGAAATGAGAATGCAAGAGATGGATGCCTGCTGATCAGACAGAAATCTCCCAGAGTCCTCTTTGAGTCCCTCCTTCCAAGAATTTTCACCCTGACTTTGGGACTCACAGAAGCGGATGACTTTTACTGACAAACTCCTTCCTCCTTTCCTTTGTCGTTGTGGAAAGAAGGAGGAAAGGAAGAAGCTGAGAGTAATAGGAAATGTAGAAATTGTGGAGATACTGAGCAAGAAAGCATGTGAGGATCAGCTCCCAAGAGCTATGTCAGGGAAGATTTTGAATCACTGAAACCTGGGGAAGTTGGTGGCCCTTCATCATTCCTCCTCCCCTTTTCCACTCTCTTCTCAGAGACCAAATCCACAGTTCTGAGACTAATGTTTTCCCTGAAGAGGAGGAGGCTCACTCTCGTTTCTTAAAAGCTTGTTTATCCTTGTCTATTTAAAAGTTTGTTTTATCTCTTAAGCCAATGAATAATGATAAAGCTGTTAACCAACCACACTGCTAAACTGTGTGTACCATTGTTTGAAAGAAGCATTGAAAGGAGTTGATTCGGAATGCCAGGAAGGGAAGAGGGAGAGATTTAAAGCAGTGGTATTTTGCCAAAGTGTGATTTCTGTGGGGAATCAAGGCTGAAAGACAGAGTTGTTCATTCATTTTTGCAACTTCCCATGATGGGAGAGAATTTTTTTTTATTGGAGTTCCTATAAGCAAATCAGTTAGTAGAAGCAGTGGTTAGCTAACTACCTGGTCTGGCCTTGAGGAGGCCATTCAAAATCTCCCCCAAACCCTGGGTGAAAAAAAAAAAACACTGGAGAAATTTAGACCCAAAAGGAGTAATAGCCCAGCCCACAGAAAAAGCAAGGGAGAATATGAATGGAAAGCCTTGGCCTACCTAGCTGCCTGTTTACCACTACAGGAATACCTTGGCTGCCTTTCCACAATTATTATTATTTTTTTTCTTCAGTCTCAAAAGTTCTAATGCAATCAAATTCCCAGAGGAGTTTTCATGATCCGTATCCTCACTGGATACCACAGCTCAGGTACATCATCATATTGCTTATTGGTTGCATCACCCACTTTGAGAGCTCACTTGAGGTCAGATTCTTTCCCAAAGCACATCTAGAAGCAATCACAACCCAAGCTTACATCTCTCTCTCCATAGACTAACACCAAACTTTCAAAGGCAAAAGCATTATACCTTGTGATTCTGCTCTTTATTGAGAGATGAGAAGAAATTTAGATATGTATAACTTAGAAAATATTCAAAGCAATGACTCATATGCCAAAGGAGAAAATATATAATTTTGTGGTTAGTGATCAAAAGTGAGTGTGTTTGTGTGTGTTAGAGTGTCTGTGCCATCTCCAGTCATGCTGATCTATATCTTACCACTGGACCCAGATGGCTCCAGAGGAGAGAGTGAGGCTGGTGACTTTGCATAGCCCTCCCTCACTTAAATCCAATTCACTTGCAAGTCATGGCGTCACCTTCCTGAACAACAAGAAGTATCTGTTTTAAATATTCTAAGTGGTGACTTTATCAGCTCTATGTCAGGGTGAGAAAGGAAGCCCAATAAAATTGTCCATTGGACCAATTCATTCACCTTCCTAGTAATGACCTTGAATTTCACAAGACAAGAAGATGCGTAATTAATGTTGTGATGTTGAAAATATTTTGCAGTTAAAAGTTTGCTTTTATTAGCCAGGCATCACTAAATGTCTCTAAAACACAGACACATTTTTAAAAGAAAGGAAAATTAATACTGATTGCCTCCAAAAACCATTGGTCCCATTTGGCTATCAGATGGGTGGGTACTGGTCCTGGAATTTGGCAAAGAAATGGGTTAAGGTTTCAGAGGCTAGGAAAATGAAGCCACATTTTTCAATTTGAGTAACTACAAATGTATGCTCATCATTGTGTGACATTTACAATTATAGGATTATAGGCAGGATTTAAACATTAAAAGAACTTTAGTGATCATCTGATAAAAGCCCTCAATAGAAAGATGAGGAAATAGGTTCAGGGAAGTTGTGAGTTGACCAAGGTCACACAGTGGGTACTTAAGATTGTGAAGCTTGGTTCTCATTATATCATCATGTATGCTACATTAAAAGACCTGGAGGTTCTTAACAGGGTTCAGATTGTCTTTAGCGTGACTAATGGAGGCAACCTATGTCTAAGGCATGTTCGACAAGTATAAGACTTGTCAAGAGGGAATAGAAACTGAGAGAAGAAGGAGGAAATTGAAGTGAGAAGGGATAGAAAGGAGGGAAAAGAAAGGAAAAGGAAGAAAGGAGAAAGAGAATAAGATAGCTATGCCTTAATACTCACCTACTTCTTCAGAGGGTAGAGTGTCATCAAAAATTGAATCAGTGTGGCCCATATCATAGGCTTTTGTCTACTTTAGTTCTAAAGGATCCTTGGAAGTCATTTCATAGCTGCCAAGGAATAGACTGAGTGGTCTTTGCTAGCTCAGAGCTTAATATTGTGGAGTCTCTCTAGAGCTATTTATTTAGTCTGAAAAAGACAGGTGGAGTAGTAGACACACACACTAAATAATTCATATTTTTTAATCTGACATAAAATCATTTTTAAAAAACACTTCCAGAAAGAAAAAAAATAAAGTTACCCATAGCTCACAAGAGCATATTTTATTAGGCACTGTGATACAATGGAAAGCCTATTTAAAACTTGCCCCTTGCTATCTACATAACCTTTGGTAAATTACTTGACCTGTCTGGTCCTCAGTTTCCAAATATGTAAATTTAGGGGTTTAGGCTAAGATGAACCATAGGGTTTGATCCATCTCTGATTCTGTGAACTAAGAATTGAATCTCTTCCAGTTCTAAATCTATGATCTTCTGAGTTTTCACCTCAATCAGCTGTTAATTGAGACCCTACTCTGCTCAGTATTGTACTTGGTGCTGTAAGAGATACAACATTCAACAAATAAACACCTACAAAGTATAAGATTTTAAACTTGCCCTCCATTAGCTTACAATCTAATTGGAAAAATAAACAATTGAGTGCTAAATGGTGTGACACTGAGGTAGCTAGGTGGCTGTGTATAGAATGCTAGGTCAAAAGTCAGGAAGTCATGAGTTCAAATGTGACTTCACATTAGACATTTACTAGCTGTGTGATCCTGAGTGAATCACTGACCTTCTGACTTCCTTGGTTTCCTCACTACAAAGTGGGGATAATAGTAACATGTCAAGGCTGTTGTAGAGATCATATGAGGTACTATTTGTAACATACACATGTGGGCACTTAATAAATGCTTGTTTCCCTCCTTCATTGACTTTAAGTGAAATAGGAGTTCGGTGAAGGAAGAAATCAGCGTAGTCTACAGAAATCATGGAAAGTATTACAGAGAAGACAGAACTTAAGTTGGCTCCTGAAGGGTGGGTGGTACTGATGAGAGCGGAGATGCCAAAGCTCTCACATGAATGTTACATTATACATTTGTAAGGTGCTTTCAATACAGTCCTTAATTTCAGCCTCACAATTGTGGCACTATCATGACACCCATTTTGCAGGTGAAGTGACTAAGGGTCAAAAAGATCAAACAACTGGCCCAAGGCCACATAGCTAGGAAGAGGAGAAGGAGTAGAATATGACACCAAGGGGCAAAAAAGCATGAATATGCTTAACAGAGTGTTAAAAAGACTGTCCTGGCAGGATCAGGTATGAGTTGGTAGAAAATAAAGCTCCATAGCTCAGAACTTGGGAAGAACCTTAAAGACTAACTAGTCTACTCCCCTCATTTTACAGATGAGGAAATTAAAGCCCAGAGGGGTCAAGCTGTCGCCCAAGGTCACACAGCTAGTAAGTGGCAGAGTTATGGTGGGTCCAGTTTGTGGAGTTTGGGAGCTATAAGTAATATACAATCTCTTCCTCCTTTATTTCTCATCCAGATCGTTTCCTAGATCTCTTCTTTTGAAATAGGTTTTTTGTACTCTTGTCCAACCACTCTTCCAGGAGTGTCTCTGCTCCCTGAATTTATATGAGGTTACTCTTTTCTGGTTCTCCTCTTGCCTTTACGACTATCCTTCTCAGTCTCCTTTGCTGAATCATCATCCATGTGCAACCCCTATACATGATTGCACCCAGGATTCTTTACTGAGTCATCTTCTCTCTTCTCTCTGCATTCTCTATTTATGATCTCATCAGTTCCTAACAGTTCAATTACCTTCTCTAAGCAGGTGACTCCCAAATTAACATATCCACCTTTCACTCCTCTCCTGTCCTACATTACGAGCATTATGCACTAGATGTCTCCACCTGGGTGTTCATAGTCATCTCTAACTCTTTAAGTCCAAAATATAACTCATTATCATTCCCCTTTAACCAATCCACCCTCCTTATTTCTCTATCTTTATCAATGGCACCCCCATGTCTACAACCTGAGAATGATCCTGCATTCTTCACTTTCACTCATCCTTAGTGTCCATTAAGATGGTAGGTCTTGTCTATTCAACCTCCATAGTATTTCTTGCCTCTGCCCCCTTCTTTCAACTCACACAGATACCACCTTAGGACTCATCACCTCTCTCTGACACTATAGAAATACCCTCATAATTGGTTTCCATACTTCTATCCTCTTCCCTCTCCATGAAACTTCCTCAAATATAGGTATTACCATGATCAAGAAGCTTCAATGCCTTGAAGATAAAATGTAAATTCAAAACCTGACTCCAGTTTGTTTTTCCAGAATGAGTTGACACTACTTCTCCAAATTTGCTCTATATCACAGCTAAAGAGGCCCACTTGCTGGTCCTCATATTCAACATTCTATTTCGCACCTTCATGCCTTTGCATGCCTGATTCTCTGTCCTCACATCCACCTCTTAGAATCCCTGGCTCTCTCCCAAGCTCAGCTCAGGTGCACCATTTTCCGGGATACATTTCTATACCCATTTCCTTTCCTCAGTGCCCAGGAGTTCTCTACTACTCTCAAATGACCTAATATTTACTTTGTTTATATTTTATATTTTCTCAGTGGCATACAAATATTTTCCCATCCTACAAGTTCATATGAATAGGATCATGAAAATTGATGATGGTGAGAAAGCTAAACTACTCAACTCTTATTTTCTTGTTTTTCTATTCCAAGGAGGATGATCCTTGTACTGCAAAAGACAGAGAAACAATAGTTAGCAGGAAGTGGAAAGCCAAGATAAATGAGAAAACAGTAAACAAACAAACCAAGGAACCTAGCTACCCGTGATGAGCTGAAGTCACAGGGCCTAGATGAGCTACATTCTTGGTCCTGAAAGAAATAGCCCATGTTACTGTTGTGGAAAATTCTGAAAAACATCTTGAATAATAAGAAAGGTTCCCTAAGGCTGTAGCAAGGTAAATATTCCCATTTTCACAAAATAGATCAGGGTGGAGATTGCAAACTTCTGACCAGTGAATTTGATTTCCAGTCCTGGCAAAATTATAGGCAACATTATCAAAAGGGTAGTTTATGAGCACTTAGAAAAGGAGGCAATGCTTCCTTTAAAAAAAAACAAAATGATCAAAGACCCACCATGGGAGACCAACCTTATTTCTGTTTTATTTCCTTTTTTACTCAATAGCTAACTTGATATGTCAAGGGAATACTATACATACCATATATGTTGATATTTCGGAAAAACATTTGATAAATCCTCTGTCACATTATCCACATGGACAAAATAAAGAAACATAGGCAGATGACAATTTGAAACTGATGGATATTCTGAGTCCAAAGAGTAAATATTATTCAGTCGTGTCTGATTCTATGTGACCCTTGAACTTTTGCCTGTGGTGTTTTCTTGGCAAAGATGCTGGAGTGGTTTGCTATTTGCTTCTCCAATGTGCCCCCATTTTACAGATGAGGAAATGAGGCAAATAGGGGTTAAGTGGCTTGTCCAGGGTCACATAGCTAGTAAGTGTCTGAGGCTGGATTTGAACTCAGATCATCCTATCTCCAAGCCTGGTGCTCTATCCACCCGACCACCTTACTGCCGCAAAGAGTAATTAACTGATAGGTTAATGTTAGCATTGAGGAAGGTCCTCACTGAATATTTCAGTGATCTCTCTTTGAGGTTGATTTATATGAATGGATAGATGGCACACTTGTTTAATTTGTGGGTGACGCAAACTTTTGAAGAGAGTTAACATTTTGGATGACAGAATTTGGATCCAAAAAACATCAATATACAAGAAGAAGGGACTAAATAAAATAAGGTGAAATAATAGGTAGTAAAATTCTTCACTTTTTTTCAAAACAGCAACTTTACAAGTATAGGATGGAGGACATGTTTCTAGTTACTTCGAAAAAAAAACATTCAGTGGTTTAAGAGGCCTGTAAGTACAACAGGATCCAACATGATCTGACAGCCAAGAAGACTAATGAGATCCTAGGCTATGTTAAGAGAGCCATGGCATCCAGGACAACAGACATAATAATTTCCTCATACTCTGCTCTAGTTGGGCCAAGTCTGAAATGCTCTGTTCAGTTATTGGCACCAGATTGTTCAAAAAATGTAGACAAGAACCATTTGGGTGAACTAGAGATGTTTAACTTGAACAAATTAAAAAAAATTATTAAGTGCCTACTATGTGCCAAGAGCCATACTAGGCACTGGAGGATACAAATACAAAAGTGATACAGCCCAGTTACATTCCTATAGAGGGAAACGACACATAGAAAATAATGGAAACCAGGGAAAAATATTTGGTCTGAGGAATGCCAGGGGTTATGAATAGAGGCACATAGTAGGTAATGGCCATGTCCCTTCCAGGAGCAATGGCAATTCTGATTTGATTTACTGTTCCCTCAGTAGTACTGTTCTATCATGTTTGTTTATGTGTGTGTGTGTGTGTGTGTGTTTGTGTGTGTAGAAGGGGATTGGGGAGAGAGAATATAAACCTTCAGTGGCAGGGGAGATGGCAAGATTCCTAGGTAGATCCTGATATCCTGGTCAATGGTTGAATGGGATGTGAAGAATGGTCTGGGACTAGCTACTTATAATGGGTCAGGTATATTTAGATTTATTCTCTCACCAATCAGGACAACTCAGCCCCATGACAGAGTCCCAAACTTGATTTCATTAACAGGGAAGGGGATGAAGGATGGCAATCAGAAGCTCAGGCCTGGAGGGTGAATGTTCTAGATAAAGAGAAGGGCTACAGAGACAGAATAATAAGATGATCAGGTAGGCCCAGGCTTCCTGGGCGATGGCTATATTAGATGTGAAGCTTGGGGACAAGAAAAAAAAGATAGCTTGTAAGGGCAAGCAAAGTGAGACTTTTTTTTCCTTTGGAGTGCTTCTCAGCACTAAGGCAATCAAGTGAATTTTATTGAGAGTTGCCTTTGTTTGTAGGAAGGCCCACACCCTTTTGCTAATTGGGTCTCGAGAAGTGTGAAGTTCTTGAGAGGAGTGAAGCCCTCGGGCCCTGAAAAAGGGTATATGTACCCACAGGATAGCCATTGAACTCAGAATGGAGAATAGAGAATCAAGAACTCTCATAACTGTGGGAAGAGAGGTGTTGCTTTGGGGGCTCACTCATTGGAAGAGTGTTGGTGTGGAGACTCTGAATAGCCATTAAAGAGCTCCCTCCCACCCAGCTTTGAAAAACCCAGATGTTGATGCTTCTCTCTTTGGTAACTATGTATGTATACCTTTGGTCAGACAGCTAGAAGCCTGTCTGTTGATTTGTGTTATTTGCTCTGTTTATATTTTCTCTGTTTGTAATTTCTGTTTGTATTTTCTCTGAAGTTCAGGGTGCTGACTTTTTCCCCTGTACTAAGTGAATGATATATGTATGCTTAATTGAAGCAAGATTGTTAACCCCTTAAAGTTGCTTTCTTTAGAAAAGCAGATCAAAGAATCTGCGCTAGCAGCTCTCCTGTGTACTGGTGTTATCGGCCTTACACAGTCATAGTAGCGGCAGGTAGTATTGTTGTTACATAGCTGTCTTCAAGGATTTGTTCTACTTGGCCCCAGAGGGCAGATTTAGAAATAATGGGTAAAACTTTCAGAGACAGATTTGAACTCAATGCTAGGGAAAACTTCCCAACAATTAGAGGTATCTAAAACCAGAATGAGCTCCCCAGGAGACAGTAGTTTTCCCCATATTAAATGTCTTCAAACAGAGGCTGGATAGATTCATGGTCAGGTATAAGGTGGGAGAGATGACTTCTGAGGTCCCTTCCAAGTCTTAGATTTTGATTTCTGTTATTTGAATTCATTTTTAATTTAAAATTTGTATATGTATTTAAGATAGTTATGGTTATTCCTAAGTAGTTGGTCTAGCCATTCATATAGTAAAAACTAAGTCAATTAAGAATGTATATGACTTATACAAAGTGGGATGGACAGAATTAGTCTATCATTCATTCCTTCAATAAAAATTTATTAAGTGCCTACAATATGCCAAGTACTTTACCAAATACATACATTCTGGACAGATACTGCAGAAGGACAATGAGTTGGACCCAAAATTGTATACACGTAAATCAATCAGTCAATAAGCATTTATTAAGCTCCCACTCTGTACTTGGCACAAAGCTAAAAAATGGAGACACAAAGAAAGGCAAAATACAGTATCTGCCCTCCAGGGAGCTTATGCCACTATATACAAAGAAACTACATACAGGATAAATATAAAATAATCAACAGACAGTACTAAAATTAAGAAGGTTTGGGAAAGACTTCCTGTACAAGGTGGGATTTTAGTTAATAAAGCAAAGCTAGGATGGAAAATGAGGAAGGAGAGCATTTCAGCCATGGGGGATATCCAGAGAAAATATTTAAAGCTAAAAGATAGAGTGTCGTGTTTGAGGGTCATAGAGAAGGCTAGTGTCACTGAATCAAATGGTATAGGTGGCATGGGGCAGTGTAAGATGTGAGAAGACTTGGAAGAAAAGGGAAAGGCTAGGTTATAAAGGGGCTTTGAATGCCAAGCAGAGTATTTTATTTTTGATCCTGGAGGTAATAGGGAGCCACTGGAGTTTATTGAATAGAAAAATGATACAATCAGACCTCCATTTTAGGAACATGACTTTAGTTGCTGAATGGGGAATGGACTGAAGTGGGGAAGACACTTATGTCAGGCAGACCAACCAGCAGGTCATTGCAATAGGCTACAGGTGTGAGGTGATAAGAGCCTGCACCAGGGTGGGCAACAGGCTGGGCATGGTGGTTGAGGGAAAGTGAAAAGTTCAGTATCACACCTATGTTGTTAGCTTTGGGGACTGTGAGGATGGTGGTACCCTTTGCAGTAATAGGAAAGCTTGAAGGAGGAAAGGTTTTCAAGGGAAAGATAATCAATTCAGTTTGGGACATGTTGAATTTAAGATATCTATAGGACATTTAGGTTGAGATATCTAATAGGCAGTTGGAGATGCAAGATTGAAGATCAGCAAAGAGGTTAGGGATATATAGATTTGAGAATCACAGAGAGATGATAACTGAATCCATAGGAGCTGATGAAATTGCCAAGTGAAATAGTATAGGGGAAGAAGAGAAGAGGACCCAAGACAGGACCCAATGGGACACCCATGGTTACCAAGGGTGACCTGGATAATGATCCAGCAAAGGAAACTGAGAAAGAGTTGTCAGATAGGTAAGAGAACAACCAGGAGATGGTAATATCCTGAAAATCTAGAAAGAAGAGAGTATCAAGGAGAAGAGGATGATCAACAGTGTCAAAGACTCTGGAGAGGTCAAGAAGGTGAGGACTGAGAAAAGGCCATTTGATTTAGCATTGTATGACTTTCTTTGATCCCAAGCTGATCACAGTGATAGAAGGCCATCTCTTTGACAAAAGTATTATACTGGTGATGCTAATAGATGGGCATAAATCTTGGAATACCATCATCTGAGAAGAATAAAAATGGTGACAGGCCCAAAGTACAATGGAAAGATATAAATAAGAAGGCTAAAGCATATTACCAATAATTTATTTTATAAAAGATTACATTAAGAACATGTATGACTGGGAAAGTAGGGTGAGGTTCCTAAAGGATGACAAAAGGGATGTCTAAGCATTACACTGGTCTTTGAAGAATATTAAATGAACCAAAAGAAAGCTTCTGGTGGAATGGATCAATTCTTTTTTTTTAATTTATTTTAACATAAGAAAGGATTCAAAATATGAAACAATAAATTTTCATTTCAACAAAGCCTGTATCATAAATAATACACCTTGTGTTGATAATTGTCCATCTTTTCTTTGCTTCTTTGTATTTTCTTTTGTTCTCTGTTGTGCACTTTTTAACTTTGTTCTTTTTCCCCTCCCCCCACCCCCCAGAATGCTACAATATAGTTTAGATATTTCTCGATATATACATACACTTATACATATACACATGCATATGTAGATATATACTTTCACAAACATATTCTACTCCTAATCTTTGTTTTTATGTTTGTACATATCTCGTTTCCTATCCCTCTTGCTTCCTCTACTTTACTTCTTAGTGCTACCTTGCCCTCCTATTACTTGACTTCCCCCCTCCAAGGATTGCCTCCCCAATCCTCTTATTCCCATTAATCTAAAGACCCTTCTATACCCCTCTTTTACCTATTCCCTCATTCTTTCCTCTAAAGATCCCTTCCTTGTCCTCTCCCCTCTCTCTATGCCCCTACTATTTTATTTCTTCTAAATTTAGAAGACTTTTATACTCTTCTAAATATATATGTATTATTCCCTCTTAAATCCATTCCTGATGAAAGTAGGTTACCAGAACTACCAGCCCTCCTCCCCCATCTAATTCCTCTGTATCCTTTCTTCCTCTTGCACCTCATTTGTATAAAATAGTTACTCCTTTTAGCTGTTCCTAAATGGTTTTACTTTTTAAAATTCTTATCATAGTCAGGTTTACCCCAATCTTTCTTTTGAGCCCACCAGTTATTAATAAGAATCTTAGACCTACATTTTACATTATATAAAAGGTAAACAGCCTGTCCTCATGAATCCCTTGTAATTAGCCTTTGGTATATACCTTATGTTTCTCTTGGTTCTTGTATGTCAAATCTTCTATTAAGTTGAGGATTTTTTTAAAAAGTCTTGAAAGTTTGAAAGTTTATTAAATGTCCATTTTTTTTCATTCAAAATAAAAGTAAGCTTTGCAGGGTATGATATCTTTGGCTGGAGCCTGAGGTCTTTTGCTCTTTGATATATCGTGTTCCAAGACCTGCGGTCCTTCAATGTTTGTGCTGCTAGGTCTTGTGTAATTCTGATTGTGGCACCATCATATTTAAATTGTTTTAATCTTGATGCTTTTAACATTTTATCCTTGAACTGGGGGTTTGGAATTTTACTGTGATATTCCAATGAGTTTTCCTCCTGAATCTCCTTTAAGTGGTGTGCGATGGATTTTCTCTATTTCTACTTCCCTGCCTTGTTCTAATGCTTCAGGACAATTTTCTTTAATTATTTCTTGTATTATTGTATCAAGATGCTTTTTTTGATCATAACTTTCAGTTAGTCTGATTATTTTTATATTGTCTCTTCTTGATCTATTTTCCAAATCTGTTGTTTTTCTTATAAGATGTTTCATTTTCTCTTCTGTGTTTTCATTATTCATGTTTTGTTTAATGATTTCTTGATCTCTTATAATTTCACTGACTTCACTTTGCCCAGTTCTAACTTTCATGGTGTCATTTTCCTCCTTAAGATTCTGGATCTCCTTTTCTAATTGGTTAACTTTCCTTTCATAATCTTCTTGTTTTTCTTGGATTATTCTTTTTAATTTTTATTTTTTTAGTTTTTCCTCCATCTCTGTCATTTTATTTTTAAAGTCTTTTTTAAGATCTTCTATAAATTTTGGAGGGGCAGATGACCATTTGACATTGCTCTTTGGGGGTTTCTTTACTTCAGTATTCTCCTCTGAAGATGAACCCTGGCCATCTCTATTCCCATAATAAGCTTCAGTGGTTGGATTCTCTCTCCTTTGCCTGTGCATTTTTTTGTGGTAATATCTTGATTTTTGTAATCACCTCTAGCCCTGGGATATGGGAAATAGTGCCTCTTGCGCCAGATCTTCAGTTCTCTCCTCTGACCTGGAACCAAAGCCAAACCTCCAACCTCCTGTAAGTGCCCACGGCCAGGGCTTTCTGCCTCACTGCTTCTGCACTCACCCCGGGCTTGTGCTGGTTCCTTCTTGCCCCCACCACTCTTCGCAGCACAGCTGGATCTGGCCTTCCTCATCAGCAGAGGTTCTCTCAATCTTCCTGGGCTCAAACGCCCAACTCCCCTCACTACCCCCGGGGTGAAAAGTTCTTGTGGTTGTCCCAAGGCATCCTCTCAATCCAACTAACCCCAGGACTTGCCGCTTGTTGTTTAAGGGGCTTGCGGCTTGTTGTTAAAACAGACTGTACCCTGGAAGTGCTTACTCTTCCTGGGACCAAACCTCTTCCTGGGATTTTTCTTCGAATCTTCTCAAATTGTCCCAGAAAGACGCTGGTTGTGCCCCTATTCTTCTTTGTCTCCATCCATACTTTGTTCGCCCTGAGGTGCTATTTTAACTCTTTTGTGGGGGAAAATCTTGAGAGCTTGGAATTTTTTTTTGACCTACTCCACCATCTTCTCAGAATCCTCCCCGGAATGGATCGATTCTTTATGGAGGTCTTGGAAATAATCGTGAATCAGATTTGATTGATTACAACTTGCATTGGTAGAATAGCCATGCCGAGGAAATCAGGGATACATTGAAGTATAAAAAGTGAAGCCAGGATTTTGTAATTGCATTCAATCTACTCAGTAGCTACCAAGATTTAATTCTTAATTGTAAGAGCCTTATGCATTTTTTTGTTTTTGCCTCATTTCAACATCTTGTTTATAAATACATGTATGTATATTATATATACATATGTGTGTGTTTGTGTGTGTGCCACACACACTTATCTATTTGTATAATATATATTGTGTATAATATGTTGTTATACAGTCATGTCCACCTCTTCATAACCCCATTTGAGGTTTTCTTGGCAAAGATATCGGAGTGGTTTTCCATTTCCTTCTCCAGCTCATTTTACAGATGAACCAAGGCAAACAAGGTTAAGTGACTTGCCACAGTTAGTATCTGAGGACAGATTTGAACTCAGGACTTCCTCATCCCAGGTCCGGCACTCTATCCACTGTGCAACCTACTATATGTGTGTATATGTATACATACACACATATATGAGTGTGTGTATGTATGCATGTATGTATACATGTGCATGTATATATGCACATATATGTGTGTGTGCCTCCAAATGCATTTGACACAATTAAATCTTTTACCTATTAAAAGTTACAATTGAAATTTGAGTCCCATCCCACAAGGGCTGAATTTGTGTATTTTTATTTCAGTCTAGTAGGACTTTCCAATGGACGTTTCAAATCTATCACATTTTGTCATAGCCATCAACATTATCATTGGACGATGCCTTACATCTGGCTAGCTCTTGCAGTTTTCAAAGATCCTCAGAATATCATTAGGTATTATTATCTCCATTTTACAGATAAGGATACTGAGGTTCTTGGAGATTCAGTAATGTACCCAAAGTCCCAAAGGCAGTAAGTGTCAGAGGCAACTCTCAGACCTTCATTTTCAGACTCCAAACCCACTACCCTTTCCATCACAGACAAATGGTCAAACTGATAGATGGTCCAATTTGAGGCTGATTTAGCTGAATGTATAGATGAATATGAGAATCTTGCAAAAATGCCAGGGCCATTTCTGTTTGACTTTCATTTCTAAATATCTAAAGCTGCCAGTGTGGATAGCACGGCTATGCCACAGAGGTTATTTGTGTTTGGGCACATTCAAGCCTGACCTTGAGACAGAGCAAGTTTAATTTGTGGATGTCTTCTTCCCAGTGTGAGCTGCTAGTTTCACAAGTTGCCTTCTGTCTCTGCTCCTGTGATAGGAGAACAATGGCACACTCTTTGGCAGAGACTTCCCAGGCTGGCTTTCTGCTCTCAGTGGAGTTACTATCAAGTGTGCTGTAATAAATGGAGATCCATTCCCCCAGTTGGTAACTCTTTAGGTATCAGATACTGTGAAGGTGGGGACTTCAGAGAATCTCATAAAACATGCAAAAGCTTCCTCATATAGCAGCAGCCATCCTCACATCCAACCACTGTCAGAGAAGGAAGAAACAGTTGACAAAATGCACAATCTTCAGGGACTGTTTCTACAGAATGTCTCTATTTTGTTTGCATGTCAGATATGACCAGTCATACCCCCCCAACATACACACACACACACACACACACACACACACACACACACACGAAAGAGGGGAAGTGTTCTTTGCAGAGCATGAGGACAGAAGTGGGAGCTTCAATTTCTTCTACACTAATGGGAATTTTCCATCTTTTCCCTCTCCAATTTCTATGACTCTCCTTTCTGATTCACACCACAGCCTGCTCCTGCATATTCTGCATTCATTTTGCACTGAGAATGAGGGCAGAATATGTAAAGGAAAAGGCTGCGGTGTGGATAAAAGATCCACTGTGTGGGTCAGAAAGGAGAATTTCACTTATGAGATGGAGGGAACAAAACGAGTGACAGACCCAGGAGCCATTGCAAGTAAATTAGAAAGCCTGATACCACCCCCTCCTATTGTCCACACACACAAACACACATGCACACTCATACCCAACATCTGGGGGTGGGGAGGGAAGGAAGGAAATCAGACGTTGAACATCTGATTAAAGACAAACTAAACCCAATCCGATGGTTTGCCCTTTATTTTTGGTCAAATCCTCTGGCAGGCAATTGGAGCAAAGAGCTCAGAAAGGAGAGGCAGATTCTTTTTCAGAGATGCCTGAGGAAGAGAATCCCATTCACGGGGATCATCAACTTTTGCCTCTTTGCCATGTGAGGATTAGAAGGTAAATTCCAAGAGGCCATCTGGGCCCGAACACTTAGCCTTGCTCCTTTCGTTCAGGAAGCCTAACACTCCCTCAATCTCGGCCCTCCATGCCCTGCCTGACCTTGCCAAGCACACATCCATTTATTAATTAAGGCATGTATGGGTTGATGTACAGGAGGAGTGTGTGTGTGTGTGTGTGTGTGGTGACTGGAGAGAGGTTGGGGGAGGGAGGGAGGACTGCATGCTATTCCAATGTGTTTCAACAGAAAGCAGAGCAGCCAGTGAACAGTGAATTTCCTTGGGGAGCAAGTCCAATCTTCTACCTTTTTGCGTCTAGCTTCTTGGGAGGTTACTTAATCGGCTGCATGCTGATTATAATCCCGAGTGTATTGTAATGTAACTTAATTGGCTGAAAGAAAGGGTCTCCGAGGCGTCTTTCTTTTCACTCTGAGACCCACATTTCTCACAAGCCATCCTGAGCCCAGAGCTGGGGGGGATGTGGATGGGAGTCAATAGAGAGAGCCCAATTTAAGGTTTCTCCTGGAACAGAGCCCACCAAGGCTTGTTTTTCTTTTTTACAAAAATTGGGCACTGAAAGGAGAAAGGCAGGGTCAGGTGTGACAGTGGGGGACCATGAAAGGGAGAAAAGAAGGAACTGTGAAAGTGTCAATGGAAAGAGGTATGTCTGAGTGGACCTCAAAAGACAGATAGCTGTGTTTAGTAAGTTCAGCTGATCCAGGCAGCCTCACTAGCAATGGAGGAGAAAATACACCCTCCCAGGAGCTACTATGGCTATATGTGGCTTTGGGCAGTGGAAGAGTCCTTGAAAAGTTGCATGAAAATCCAGTTTTGTCTTCAGGGAATCTTGTATGCCCATCAATTTCCCCAATCATCTCTGAGGTTATGTATATGTGTGTGTGTGTGTGTGTGTGTGTGTATACATACATATATATATATATATATATATATGAGTGTTTGTGTCTGTGTATATATATATATACATATATACGTGTGTGTTGTCTGTGTGTATTATATATAGTACACATATATGTGTGTATATAAATATAATACATACATATACCCACACACAAACATACACTTATGTATACATACACACATATACACATACATACGTAGAATTTTTTTTTTCTGATTTGTATCCACTCAAATTCAGCTTTACGTGTCCTTATTCCTCACCCTATCTGTGTAGTAGCTAAAGAATGGTTTACAGAAATCTGAGTGGATGAAAGGAACTTACTGTTTAAAGGAATCGTTGAATGAATTTTACTGTGAAAAGAGGGGATCATACTGTTAGAGCCGAAAGGGACTTTAGTTCAATGTACTCGTCCAATTCCCTTGTTTTACAGATAGGGAAACTGAGATTCAGAAAGGAAAATTGATTTATTTAAAGTCATACAGCTAGTTAATAACAGAGCTGGGAACAGAACCCAGGCCTTCTGATTTGGAATAATTTTTAATGTAAATAATTAAACCCTCAATTGATATTTTATTGATCTTGAATTTCAGTATGGCATGTCTAAAAGTAGGGCACATGAATTCTAAATTTTGTGATTCTGTGATCTACTAAGTGGCGCAGTGGATAGAATTCTGAGCCTAGAATCAGGAAGACCTGCGTTCAAATCCAGTCTCAGATGCTTACTAGTTGTGTGACCCCGGGCAGGTCATTTAACGTCTCTCTACCTCAATTTCCTCAACTTTAAAATGGCAAGAATAACAACACCTACCTCTCAGCATTGTTGTGAGGATTAAATGAGATAATATTTGTAAAGTGCTTACCACAGTTCCTGGTACATAATAGGCCCTATGCAAATGTTTACTCCTTTTCCTCTCGCTGTATCTGAAATAGGAGCCAGCCTTTACGAATGGCAAAACAGAAACTCGTTGACCATCAATATCACCTCACTCTGAAAAAAATTATTACGTCCTAGAGAAAAAAAAAAATTAAAGTTTCTGGTCCCAGGGAGGAGCAGTGCTCAGGGTTTTATTTTCTCTCTTCCAACAGATCTCTTCTTGAAAAGGTCATGAGAAGCAACATCTCCAGGATCACTACCTTATCATATTCCGTTCATTCAAACTACATCTAGTTTGACTTATGGATTAAGAAGGTGTACACAGCAACTGCTACACTGGGGACGGGGCCGCTAGGTGGCGCCATAGTGCATTAAGTGCTGGTCCTGGAGTAAGAAAGACTAATCTCCCTGAGTTCAAATCTGACCTCAGACACTTAATGGCATGTGGCTCTGTGCAGGTCACTTCACTTAATCCCGTTTGCCTCAGTTTCTTCATCTGTAAAATGAGCTAGGGAAGTAAATGGCAAACCACTCCAGTATCTTTGCCAAGAAAACCCCAAATGGAGTCAAGAAGAGTTGAATGTGATTGAAAAACAACTGAAAAAGCAAGACTGGGGACAACTGTAACTGCCATTTCCCCCCCTCCATCATGACATTAATATTTCGAAATAAAATTTAATTTAAAAAAAATTGTCACATGCCTGTTAGGTTGAGTGAGAGGTATAAAGATGTAAAGGATAGTATCAGTTCAAATCATTCTGGCTTTGTGATCCTGGGCAAGTCTCTTCATCTTCCTTAAGGTAATCCTTAAGTCTATACATTGCAAGGCAGGTGCTTTGCTGCATTCCTAAACACACTTTCCTCACTGGGTATTTTCAGTCTATATCAACAGAAGAACAACAGGTATGATCCCCTTTTCCCCCCAAATTAAGTAATTTCAAGAAGACTTTTTGGACATAAAAATCACATAGGATAGGGAAGGCATGTCAGGCTTTCTATACACACAGGCATAGGGAGGATTTACGTCGGGGAATTGCCCAATACTTCAAGTTATAAAAACACATGCAAGACACTGGTGTTAGCACCAAGAGGAAGACAAAGATGGATGTGACATGGTCCTTGCTCTCAAGGATCTTATAGGCTGGTAGAAGAGTGAGTCATGTAAGCGAATATCTCTAACACAAATGGGACATTGGAGGAAATCACTTTTAGTGGCCTCACTTTACAATATCACTTTTAGTCCAGAGGAATGCAGGAAGGTTCTATGAAGGCCATCTGAGTATTGGATTGGTCTCTTGTCCAAACCTGGGGACTGTTACCCCAGTCTTGATTATGTGCTGCTTTTATTTTGACTATTTCCTGTCTACGTGAAATTCACTCCCTCTCTCAGTGCCATTAAAAGCCTCATGCACTCAGAAGAGGGACAAAGAGAGAAAAGAAAGGGCAATTGATTTGTATGTTTTCATCATTTTCTTGGGCACATGATGAGCTTTTACTCTGGGGTGACTTCAAGAAGAGATCTTGACTGTGATCACATCTATCACACTGTAGATGTGATACACCAAGCATCCAGGGAAATAAAAGAGAGGCCAATTGTCCATGCTTCAACATCCAGGAAAGCACCTGTTATGTGATATAATAATGCTTGTGTGTATATCACATCTGCCTACACATACAGGTGCGGTGCACATGCTTCTTCTTACACCTCACTCCCCAACAGATACTCTCTTAGCCAGTGATACTGACCTCCTGGCTATTCCACAAACAAGACACTCCATCTCTTGGTTCTGGGCATTCTCTCTGGCTGTCTCCCATCCTTGGGATGTTGTCCTTTTTCCATTTCAACTATTGAGTTCTCTGGTTCTCTTTAAGTTCCAACTAAAATCCCATCTTCTGCAGGAAGTCTTCCCAAACCCTTCTTAATTTCAGTGCCCTCCCTCTGTTAATAATTTCCCATTTATCCTATATTTAACTTGCTTCGTATATATTTGTTTGTGTATTGTCCCACCCTTTAAATTGTAAGAGCCTTGAAGGCAGATACCATCTTTGCCTCCTTTTTGTATTTCCAGTGCTGGCACAATAGTAGCTGCTTAATAAATATGGATTGATTCATGTGCTTCATGACTTTGGGAAATCAATGAAATCGTGACTTAGTCTACCACAAGATACATATTGATAGACTTTAGCACTAGAAGGTACTTCAAGAGATAATCTGGTTCAATCCACTGTATTAAATTCAGATGATTTATTATTAATCCCATTTTACAGAGGAGACAACTGTGCCTCAATGAGGTTAAATATATTACTGTCCAGAGACAAAATCAGATTTGAACAGATGTCTACACTCCTTAGAGCACTACAGTATTTGTGTTTGATCTGGGTTCAAGACGCAGCTCTATATCTCAGAACATGTCACCTTGGACAAGTCATTTAATTTTCTGGCCCTTTAGTTTTTTCCCAAATGTAAAATAGAGGTAGTAATATTTGCATTCCCTATGCAATGGGGAGGTTGTGAGGGATGTGAAGTGCTCTGAAAACTATAGAGCATTATATAAATATCACTCTCTCTAGCTCATACTTTCTACCCTTCCTCCTCATAATCATCCTCATCCTTATCACCATCATCATAATTATTACAACTAGCTTTTGTATAGTGTTTTAATATACCAGAGACAAAATATCAGATTGGATGGTATTTTGTCTGCATTTATCGTAAAGTCGTGTATTTATATTTATGGTCTGACTCACTAGGACATGTCATCTTCTCATACTTCAAGATGTTTTGTCAGCAGCTTTCTCCAATAATTCAATTTAATTTAATCCAAATCAATTTAATTTAATTCCTTTCAGTTCAGTTTAGCAAGCATTTGCTAAAGACCTACCATTGTCCTGGCTCAACACCCCTTACAACTCACTCTTGGCTTAGTATTTAAGAATCACATAATCATAAGATCTCAGGGGTGGAAGCTACCTGAAAGATCATTTCATCTAACCTCTATGTCCTTCACATTTTTTTCACTGCAACTCACTAAGGTCTATCAGGCATTTTAAGGTGAGGCTTCAAATTGTGTTCTCTTTCAGGTTTTTCACCATGCTTATACTCTTTAAAGGTTAAGAAGGGTAGAAGGGCTAGGGCAGAAAAATGGAAATTAGTAAAGGAAGAGAGACCAAAGAGTTTAAATCTAAAGTAGATGAGGTGCTAAATTTTAATTTTTCTGCTGTCATAGATAGAAATCTATATTTATGGTAGAACAGCATTTGTTGGAATTTATTTGTCAGATTCTGTACAAGAGAATGCACAGATGGAAGCAAATTAATTTAGAGAGATGTGTGGACTCTTTTTCCTTGCAGGTAATCAGTTCTATTGAGCCACTGCTGCTCATGTTATATTTTCTTCTTCTGTGAGATTTCTCATTTCTGCTGTTCGCGTTGTAACTAGCCTCACTTGAGGGATATGTGTTTGACTCTGTGTTCTATCCCTGTAAGCAGCAGGCCATGTTCATCTCTAGTGGATGAGGTTGTATTCTTTAAATATTGACCATCTGATCCATAATTGATCAATGTTGACTCCTGCTTTGAATGCCTTCCTTGTTAATACTCATTCAGACTCTCTCCACTCATCTGTTGATACCCTGAAGGGTCTGTGATCTCATCGATGTGTATATTTCCTCTGATGATGCAGCTCAAAATCCATCTATGACCTCTTATGCTGTGGAACACTTGTCCATAAGGCATCCATCCAGTGCACTAGGGATCTTCTTTAAGCTCTCTTGACATTGTATGAAACACACACCTATGAGAGTATCAAGCTATGGTTTTAATTCTTAAACATTTCCAAAGCACTATGCCTTTGGGGAATTCCATAGGATTTCAGAACTGGAAGGGACCTTATAGATCATCTAGCATGAGCCCCCTTTTTTAACATATGAAAAAATTGAAACCCGCCAAATTTAAGCAATTTGTACAAAGCCATATAGCAAAACTATAAATGTATCTAAATCTTTTGGCTCTAAGTCGTAGGTATAGAGAGAACATGGGCCGGGAATCTGGCCTATATGTCGTGAACATCTATGCTCCAACCATACTTAGAAAAATATCATCACCCTGAATCAGTCATTTCTGATGTACTCAGACAGTGATATCATTCATGCTATCCTAATTTATTTAAGGGGAAAACTGGGGCATGATCATATTAATAACTTCTTCACAGTTCACTGTAGCAAAATCAAAATGAAGGCCCAGGCGAAATCTGATTCTCATTAGGTAACGTCAACTCAAAAAGCATGCATTAAGTGCTTACTATGTGCCAGGCACCGTGCTAAGCTCTGGGAATACAAATACAAGGAGAAAGAAAGACAGTCCCTATCTTTAAGAAGCTTATGTTCTAATGGAAACTTTAAAGCATTATAGAAATGTAAGTTGTTATCTCTATTGCTATTAGAAGGGAGAAAAAGGAACATTTATTTACTCAGGGGCACATTGGCTGTAACAGAAGGGGTGTGGAGGTGGGGGGTGGAGTAATATGTAAGACCTGTAACTGTGAAGTCTAGGAGTCCTTTTTGTAGGACTAGGATCTCTCTGAGTAAACAGTCCCAGGGATCTTTCCTTCTATCCTTACTTACACCCAGAATTCAAGGTTTGGCTGATCCCATCCCTTGTGAGCATAACTGCTAACATGAGCATAATGACTATGACTATTAAAGAACAAAATATAAATGCCAAATACAATCCAATGTTAGCAACATGACTAATGTATTGCTCTTGTGTTGGAAAACATTGTAATTATAATCACCCAGAAGACAGGAAACGTGCTTTCATTACTTCCTCTCTGCCCCTTTTGATATGTGTAATAGTCTCCTCTACTGGTAAGGCAGAAATTAAGGCTATCTTATAAACTTGCCTTATTAGCTTGAAATCTTCATGAGGGAAAGGACCACACCTTTCCTAAACTCTGTTTCTCCCTTTGCCATATGCCCACCAGAGACCTGCACATAGGATTTATTTGGCACATATTTGTTGTATTTAATTTAGTCCTTAACAAGTTTCCTGTTCTACATGATTCTTGCTAAATGGTAAGGGACAGAATTTATTTATTTTGAATTATTATACAAAACAACCTGCAAGTCTTTACTTCTCTGAATGTGTATCTATTTCCCCTTCAAACAAAGAAGGATGACCAGCACTTTTCACTCTAGTAGTTACAGATCTGAGAGTACATGGAAGAGATAGAGAATGCAGATCAAAGTATTTAGAGATGGAAAGGACTTTAGAGATCATCTAGGAACTCTAACTAACTTAATGAATGAGAAAATGAAGGCCAAGGAAGGCAAAGTACTTTCCCAAGGTCACATAGTTATTAAGTGGCTAAGTCAGGATTAAGAAGGCTTGTGCCTTCTCATTCTAACTACAGTGTCCTTTCTACTGCATCATGTATGTATTTACAGGGAAGCTAGGTAGAACAGTGGATAGAGTACTGAACTTGAAGTCAGGAAGACTCATCTTCCTGACTTCAAATTCAGCCTCAGGTACTTACTAGCTGGGTGATCCTGGACAAGTCACTTAATCCAGTTTGCCTCCGCTTCCTCATCTGTAAAATGAGCTGGAGAAGAAAATAGCAAACCACTCCAGGGTCTTTGCCAAGAATACCCCAAATGAGGTCACAAAGAGTCAAATACAACTGAAATGACACAATAACAAAAACATACTTACAGTGATAACTGGAATATTTCATTCTCAGTGCAACCTGTAAATACCTGCCCTAGAAAAGCAGCATGAAAAGCAATCTCAAATAAATTTATAAAGACAAACTGTAGTGAGGGGTGGTAGAGACAGAAACTTGGCATGCCATATTCCTAAAGGTAGAAGCCCTGGGATATAAGAAGGCCACTCCACTCTGCTCCTCCACAAAGAGAACTCAAGTGGAGATATGGCTGTCAGTTTGAGAAAACGTGGCAATTTTCTATTTTAATAAAATATTGCTATGCTGGTGATAGGATAAGTTGTTTCTTTTCCATAAAGAATTATAAGTCAAGTTCTTTTAAAGTTCAAAGTCCTGGGATTGATCACCCTGCTTAAATACAATTCTACCTCCTTGAAATTTGACTTAATCCTGGTAAAGCTAAGAAAATTACATAGCAATTCATTTTTTAAATTGAAGTGAAAAAGTCTTCACTTTATTTACTTGAATGAGAACATATGTAACATGTTGACGTTTCTTCAAGCCTAGAGAGTCCAAGTTGTATTTCTTTTGAGTCAGCTTGTTTGCTTCTGCTCCAGGAGTCCTAAAGAAAAAAGGCAGGGGAAAAGCATAAAAAGTGAGCAAAATATATGCACTACCATTCACCTTAATTATTGTATGTGAAAGAATCATCTCTAAGGTTTGGGAAAGATTTGTTTTATTGTTCTTTGTGTTTATTACATAAGATATACCTTGTCAATTAATATTTTTAATAATGATATTAATGAATGACATTGTCCTAGTCTATGGTTCTTTTTCTCTGACTTACCCTTCCCAGATTTGGAGATGAAGACCTCATAGAAAGAATTAAGCAGAATGTGATCTCTCTTTTTTTTAATTAAGTTTTTTTATTTTTAGTTTACATCACTCAGTTCCACATGTTTTTGAGTTCCAGATTTTCTTCCCCTACCTCCCCTGCCCCCTCCTCCCAAGACGGTATAGAATCCGACACATCTTCTACATATAGCTTCACATTAAACTTATTTACACTATAGTCAAGTTGTAAAGAAGAATTATGACCAATGGAATGAATCATGAGAAAGAAGAAACAAAACCTAAAAAAGAGAAACAAAAGGAGAGCAAATAGTTTGCCTCAATCTGCATTCAGACTCCATAATTCTTTCTCTGGGTGTAGATAGCTCTTTTCCATCATGAGTCCTTTGGAGCTGTCTTTGCACCTTGTATGGCTGAGGAGAGCCAAGTCTATCAAAGTCAGTCATCACAGAATCAATATATCTGTGGTTGTGTACTATGTTCTCCTGGTTCTACTGCACTCACTCAGCATTATATCATGTAGGCTTTTCCAGGTTATTATGAAATCCGTATCTTCCTCATTTCTGAATGTGATCTCTTTTTGAAGAAAATGTATCTGGCTTAGAGAATGTTGGTCCTTCTATGTTTGGTAAAATTCAATTTTTAAATTTATATGATACTAGTGTCTTTTATGTGGCAGCTTATTAAAACTTAAACATTGGATTCTTTGCCAACTGATTACATTCAGTGACAGGTAGAAGATGAGGAGAAGCCAAGCAGGTTTAAGAGCAGCCTCCTCAGCATCATGGGGAAATGGGAATGAGTAAGGTTCTTTCATACTGTCTTCCAGCTGGCGGTTTTGACTTTGGAAGAAATTGGAGACTATGAAAAATGAAGGTTGATGGTATAGAGGACACCTATATAGATTGATCCCTTCTGGCTTCTTTCAAGGGCACCAAAATTCTGACTGACTGAATGAAGAGCTACTAGACTAACTTTTTTTTATATTACCCTTGTTTAGGGTCAGAATTGGGATCTAACATTCTAAAAGGGATCTAACATTCAAGTAGAAGCTAAGTAAGCCTGGCTTTGAAGATTAAAAGGAGAGAGAAGAAGACAAGGAAGTAAGAAAATAATTATAGAAACACCAGCTCAGTGCTTGGGGAATTCAGTAAAATTATAACAAAGAAGTGGAAGTGGAGTTTATAATGTTGCTTCTGTCTTTTCCAATAAAAATAATGGTCTTCAAACTGGGAAGGATAGAGTGAATGTGTAACGCGAATTGGAAGGAAGGTAAGATGGTAAGAAAACATCCAACCATTTTAAATGAGTTTATTTTAGAGTATCCTAGGACTTTGAAGTGGAAGGGATCTTAAAATCATGTCCCCCTCATGAGAGATTAAGAGTAGATAAGAAAACTTGGGACTAGGGAAGTTAAATGCCTTGCTCCAAATCCCAGTAATAGTCATTGGCAGAAGGAAGATTCCAATTCAAATGGCCTCCTCTAGTCAAGACAAGTTGCTTCCAGAAGCGTTGAAGAAATTTATAGTCACAGGTTGTATTTTTGGGGGAATCAATGGAAAATATCAGCAATGACAAAAAACTGAACACAGAACAATGTAGATCAAAGAAAACACATACCATTGAACTCGATGTTGATTTGATATCAACCAAAAAAAATCAGCAGATTACAGAAAGGAGTATTTTATAAGTACTAGGAAAAGAATGCAATAATCATTAGATTCCCATATGTTCAAGGCCCTTGTTTAGTTATGTAAAGTGGCCTGATATGATATAGATAATTGCCAAATTTTAATGCATAGTACTATCATTATATTAAATATTATTATTATATTAAAACATCATATAAGATGACTCAATATTTGACACATTTGGCTACAGTGAAGTGAATCATGGCCCCTGCATACAGAGTACAACACATCACTATAACAGAAAAGGTCTATGGTATCACTAGTAAACATTCTCTCCAAGGTCTACACTATAATCAGGGTATTTAGCTTTAGAAATTTTATATATAGGGGTGGAGCCAAGATGGCAGCTGGAAAGCAGGGACTTGCATGAGCTCTCCCCCAGGTCCCTCCAAACACCTATAAAAATGGCTCTGAACAAATTCTAGAGGTGCATAATGCATGAAATAACTGAGGGAAGTAGGGCTCCAGTCCAGAAAAGCCTGGATGATCGCGGGGAAGGGTCTATTGCATGGAGCTGGGAGCGGAATGGAACGGAGCCTAGAATGAGCCTCACCAGGACCAACCAGACCGGGAGCCAGGCAGAACAGGCCACAGGGCCCTGAATCATTGAGCTGTGGCAGTTACCAGACTTCTCAACTCACAAAAACCAAAGACAACAGAGAATGTTAGTGCATAGAACTGCTAGAAAGGAGTGAAAGGAATGCACAGTTGGCCCCAGTCCTGGGGGCAGGGAAGTGGTGCAGCTCTGGGACTGCTTCCAGCTGCAGTTGCTTCCAGTCCCAGGCCCACCAGGTGGGAGGAATTAAGCAGTGGATCCGAGCGGGAGTGCAGAGCCTGCTTGAGATCTGAGGTTGGTGGTTCTTGGGGGAGGAGGAGTGCTGGTGCAGCAGAGCTTGCTGTGTAGAAGTAGCTCTAAAAACAACAGCATAACACCACTGAAGCTTGGGAGAAAGTACTCTCTACTCTACAAGCAGTTGTACCCTGAAAAAAACTCAAGGATCAAGTAGTTGGCTGGGAACATGAACGGGGAGTGAAAACAGACCCAGATTCAGAATCAGACTTTGGAATGTTTTTTTGGTGACAAAGAAGACCAAAACATATAGCCAGAAGAAGTCAACAAAGTCAAAGAGCCTACATAAAAAGCCTCCAAGAAAAACATGAACTGGTCTCAGGCCATAGAAAAGCTCAAAAAGGATTTGGAAAAGCAAGTTAGAAAAGTAGAGAAAAAATTGGGAAGAGAAATGAGAATGATGCAAGAAAACCATGAAAAACAAGTCAATGACTTGCTAAAGGAGACCCAAAAAATACTCAAGAAAACAACACCTTAAAAATAGACTAACTTGAATGGCAAAAGAGCTCCAAAAAGCCAATGAGGAGAAGAATGCCTTGAAAGACAGAATTGACCAAATGGAAAAGGAGGTCCAAAAGACCACTGAAGAAAATACTACCTTAAAAATTAGATTGGAGCAAGTGGAAGCTAGTGACTTGATGAGAAATCAAGACATTATAAAACAGAACCAAAGGAATGAAAAAGTGGAAGACAATGTGAAATATTTCATTGGAAAAACCAGTGACGTGGAGAATGGATCCAGGAGAGATGATTTAAAAATCTTTGGACTACCTGAAAGTCATGATCAAAAAAGAGCCTAGATATCATCTTTCAAGAAATTATCAAGGAGACCTGCCCTGATATTCTAGAGCCACAGGGCAAAATAGAAATTGAAAGAATCCACAGATCACCTCCTGAAAAAGATCCCAAAAAGAAAACTCTTAGGAATATTGCCACCAAATTCCAGAGTTCCCAGATCAAGGAGAAAACATTGCAAGCAGCCAGAAAGAAACAATTTGAGTGTTGTGGAAACACAATCAGGATAATACAAGATCTAGTGGCTTCAATATTAAGGGATCAAAGGGCTTGGAATATAATATTCCAGAGGTCAATGGAGCTAGGATTAAAACCAAGAATCACCTACCTGGCAAAATTGAGTATAGTGCTCCAAGGTAAAATATGGATTTTCAATAAAATAGAGGACTTTCAGGCTTTCTCAGTGAAAAGACCAGAGCTGAATAGAAAAGTTGACTTTCAAACACAAGAATCAAGAGAAGCATGAAAAGGTAAACAATAAAGAGAAATCATAAGGGACTTAGTAAAGTTGAACTGTTTTGTGTACGTTCCTACATGGAAAGACGATGTGTGTAATTCATGAGACCTCAGTATTAGGGTAGCTGAAGGGAATATACATATACATATATACATATATATATATATATATGTGTGTGTGTGTGTGTGTGTGTGTGTGTGTGTGTGTGTATAAACAGAGGGCACAGGGTGAATTGAATGTGAAGGGATGATATCTAAAAAATAAAATCAAATTAAGGAATGAGAGAGGAATATATTGAGAGAGGGAGAAAGGGAGAGATAGAATGGGGTAAATTATCTCACATAAAAGTGGCAAGAAAAAGCAGTTCTGTAGGAAGGGAAGATGGGGCAGGTGAGGGGGAATGAGTGAATCTTGCTGTCATCAGATTTGACTTGAGGAGGGAATAACATACACACTCAATTGGGTATCTTACCCCACATGAAAGTAGGGAGAAGTGGATAAAAAAGGGGGACAGGATAGGAGGGAGGGAAATATAGTTATTCTTTCACAATGCGACTATTTATGGGAGTGTTTTGCATAATGATACATGTGTGGCCTGTGTTGAATTGCTTGCCTTCTTAGGGAGAGAGGGTAGGGAGGGAGGAGGGGAGAGAATTTGGAACTCAAAGTTTTAAAAGCAGATGCTCAAAAAAAGGTTGTTTTTGCATGCAACGGGAAAATAAAACATACAGGCAATGGGACATAGAAATCTATCTTGTTCTATAAGAAAGTAAGGGGAAAGGGGATGGGGGGAGGGGAAAGGGGGTGATAGAATGGAGGGCTGACTGGGGAACAGGGCAATCAGAATATATGCCATCTTGGAGTGGTGGGGAGGGTAGAAATGGGGAGAAGATTTGTAACTCAAAATCTTGCGGAAATCAACGCTGAAAACTAAAAAAATATCAAATAAAAAATCTAAAAAAAGAAAAAAAAAGAAATTTTTTATATATAGACACACATACATACATATATACACATGTATGTATATATGTACACACATATATACATATATGTATATATATATACACACATGGAATATATGAAAACAGAATGGTTTGTTTGCTGAATCTCTTTCCTTTACCTGATTAGAAGCTCAGTTATGTTGATTATCAATATATTTCAGAATCCATAGTTGCTTGACTTGATTTCTCATTTATGTCAGGCTTGAAAGTTACCTTTTTATAGTGTTTACTTTTTACAGCATTGAATCAGCTCTCCAATTTGCTCCTTTTATAAAGGGGAAACTGAGGCCCTAAAGATGGAGTGGCATGCTTAAGACCATAATAAACCAAATGCAAAGCTGAAATTCTAAGGTTGGTCCTCTGACTCCAAACCCAGGGTTCTACTCATTCTGTGAAGATATCTGACTTATTGAAAGGTTCACATAGAGCATATTAACCATACATTATCAGACAATAAATGGTTGTGCTCTATTCATGAAAAGATTTCAGAAATATATCTTTTTTAATGTAAATATCTTCTTCATGATGCTATCTGACCAAAAGGCCGGTCTAGCTAATTAGAGAGAGACTTCTCTCCAGGAAGTTGGCCACCAGGTGACAAATTGTTTAGCCATGGCAACCAATGACACAGATGGAAATACAAAATAGCCTTTAGTTCTGTGAGAACTCATTCTGCTTCTAGAATGATAGTAGCACTGTCAGAAAAAGAAAAGGAGGAAAAGGTACCACAAATTATTTGGGTTTTTGACTGTCTGCAAACATTAATTGCTGTTTCTGTAATTTTTTTAAATTGTTTGTTGATTGGATGTACTACTGAATTAATGGAATCCTATCCATACTAAAACACTTGCCACCAATAAAATCAGAATACTTAACAAAGATAGAACCAAAGAGAAGAATTTATCAGAGTTTCTCTTTGAAGAAATGAATAAAGAAATTGGAGTTGGTTTTGTTAGGTACCTATGGGAAATTACAAACATTTCATATAAAATATGGTCATCTCTCCTTGTAGGTCTCATCAAGAACAAGGGGTTTAGAATCAAGAGAGTCACAGCTAATGAACCACCATTTGTTGCAGGAGATGAAAAGAAAGGCTATTAAAAACATAACAAATTTTCACAAACTGAATGAATATACAACTTGATTCTTAGTAGCTTCAGTGAAAAGGTAGACACAGGGGAGAACAACAAAAATATGTTGGGAAACATTTTTGTTATTACAAATGGAAAGAGAACAAAATCTTGTTGATTACTCAGGAATCTCATGTCTGTTTATCATCAATATTTTATTCAAGAAGAGAATAGAAAGGTGCTGGGTGTGATAAGTACAAAAGACCATCACAAAACAATAAAGCTGCCATTTTCTTCACAAATAGGAAATGACTGCCTGTGTATGTGGGAATTATTTCTACCTTTATGTACAATGGTTAAAGTAAAAATAGAAATTAGAAAAAATAAAGATCAGAAGAAGACACTGTAGAAAATTTACAATTTCATCCTGACCTATTTAAAGAAACTATTGACAATGGAAAATGTAAAGTGGATAAAAGTAAGGACATCATTTCTGATTATTGCCATTTCATCAAGAAATATGACTGATAGAAAACAATTGCCACAATGAAGGAGACCAAAAAGTCCAGAAACTAATTTGTCCACCAGCCATAGAGGCATGACATACAGATAACTCTTTTTTTATTTTTTTTATTTTTATTTTTTTATTTTTTTTTTATTTTTAGTTTACAACACACGGTTCTACATAATTTTGAGATCCAGATTTTCTCCCCTCTCTCCCCCTCCCTCCCCAAGAAGGCATGGAATCTCATATAACTACCATGTATAACTTTGCATTGAATTAATTTATACACTAGTCAAGTTGTGGAGAAGAATTATGACCAATGGAGTGAATCATGAGAAAGAAGAGACAGAACCAAAAAAAAACAACCCAAAAACAAAAACAAAAGAGAAAAAAAAAGGCAAGCATGAAGTGCGCCTCAATCTGCATTCAAAGTTCACAGTTCTTTCTCTGGATGAAGATAGCATTCTCTGTCGTGAGTCCCCTGGAGTTGTCCTTGCACCTTACGTTGCTGAGAAGAGCAAAGTATGTCAGGGTTGGTCCTCACAGAATCCATATATCTGTGGTTGTGTACAATGTTCCCGTGGCTCTGCTCCGCTCACTCAGCATTATGTCGTGTAGGTTTTTCCAGATTGTTACGAAGTCCATATCATCCCCATTTCTTATGGCACAATAGTATTCCATTACCTTCATATACCACAGCTTGTTCAGCCATTCCCCAATTGATGGGCATCCCTTTTGATTTCCAATTCTTGGCTACCACAAAAAGAGCCGCTATAAATATCCTTGTACATATGGGTCCTTTTCCCGCTTGTGTGATTTCTTTGGGATACAACCCTAGAAGTGGTATTGCTGGGTCAAAGGGTAGGAACATTTTTATAGCCCTTTGGGCATAGTTCCAAATTGCTCTCCAAAATGGCTGGATCAGCTCACAACTCTACCAGAAATGTAACAATGTTCCAATTTTCCCACATCCTCTCCAGCAGATAACTCTTTTTTTAAAGAATATAACCTTACTTCAAAGCATTACAGAAAAGCATAATAGAAGATTCTGGAAAAAAAATATTGTATCACCCTGTTAAACCATGAAAAGCAATGGAATAGAAAATGATCCTGCAGAAAGGTCGGCATTAATACCCAACTAAGCCAGATCATCCCAAGAACAGTTATAGATAAAATTGAAAGCACGATAGTAGATGTAAAAGGCAACAAATCTGCCAATGAGTCTATGGTTATATATTCTCATTACTACTAACAGAAGAACCCCATATTTGAATTCTAAACTTTACCATCTATTGAAAATTGAGTCAGGACTGGTTGGATCTACCCACACAGAGAGAAAATTTGTATGTGAGAAAGTACAATTTTAAAAGTACTCAGGAATCAAATTTCAAGATAGCTCAGAAGAGAAAACTCCAGATAAGTGTAAAAGATCTGATGATATTATCACCTCCTCCCACCCAACCCCCAAATGTAGCTAAGAAAATATCATCAACTGAAAATTGGATCACTAATGCATTGTTGGTGGAGTTGTGAATTGATCTAACCATTCTGGAGAGCAATTTGGAATTATGCCCAAAGGGCTATAAAACTGTGCATACCCTTTGAGCAAGCAATACCACTTCTAGATCTGTATCCCAAAGGCAACATAAAAACAGGAAAAGGACTCACACGTACAAAAATATTTATAGCAGTTTTTCTGTTGTGCAAAAGAATTGGAAATTGAGGGGATGTTGATCAACTGTAGAATGGCTGAACAAATTGTGGTGTATGAATGTAATGGAATATTATTGTGCTATAAGAAATGGTGAGCAAGTGGACTTCAGAAAAACCTGGGAAGACTTATAAGACCTGACGCTAAATGAAATGAGCAGAACCAGGAGAATATTGTACACAGTAACAACCACATTGTGGGATGACTAACTTTGATAGACTTAACTTTTCTCAGCAATGCAAGGATCTAAGACAACTCCCAAGGACTCATGATGAAAAATGCTATCCACATCTAGAGGAAAAACCTTGGAGTTTGAAAGCAGATGGAAACACACTATTTACTCTCCTTTTCTTTTGTTGTTTTGTTTCTTCTTTCTTGCAGTTCCTCTCATTAGTTCCAATTCTTCTTTACATCATAACTAATGTGAAAATGTGTTTAATATGAATGCATAAGTAGAGCCCATATCAGATTGCACCCTGTCTTGGGGAGGAGGAGGAGAGGGAGGAGTGGGAGAGGGAAGGGTAGAAAATTTGAAACTCAAAATCTTATGGAAGTGAATGTTGAAAACTAAAAATAAATTCATTAAAAAGAGAGAGAGGAAGATATCAACAGCTACAAACTTACTTGTCTGTTTGCTCACTTCTCTAAAAATTTCTAAGGATGGCCTGTGTATGCATCAAGTATATCCTTGATGAATATGTGAAATAGAACTGGTAGACCATTGCTGCTGATTTTTTTAATAGCGGATCAACTTTCCATAGGTACACAATTGACCAAGAGTAAAAAGAGAATATAAGATCTTGATGCTTGTTTTTTGTTGACTTTAAAAAAAAACCATTTAACCAAGGAGGGCAACACAGCCTTAAAAGTGTCTGTCATGCATTTGTTAAAATCATCTAAGATTCTTTAAGAGATACAATCACATATATAAGTTTAATAAGTCGCTGATTACTAATATGTATCAATGCATAAAACAAAATAATGCATGTTCACTGAAGATATTTTCATTGTCACAGAATACACTCTGGACAAAAGAGTGGCAGAACTATTTCCTGTATAAGGTGAAACCTTCAAGATACTCCTGCTTGTAGATGACACTATCACGATTCCATCATTACCCAAAACACAAAGGGGCTTCTTTGATGAGATCAATAGCCATTTAAAGGAGACTGCCTCAGAAATGCACACAGAAAACACTAAGTGCATGAAGTATTCATTTTGCCCTGATGATGACACGCAGTTAGAGAAGCAATAAAAGGGAATAGTCTTTCTAGGACCAGGTACCTCTTTGTTTGGGGTTTACTCTAAGTTTCATGTGATAGGCCTTACTTGCCAAGCCTATTGTTCTTAATGGTCCCTAAGGAAAGCCTATCTCTCTCCTCTCAGGTAGAGTATGCAATGAGTCAGCGCATAAGAACTCTTCCCAGTGGGTTTCGGGCTCAGAAACCTCAGACAATGTTCATCTTAAACCTAGACCCCCAAGAAAATATTTCTCCTTGAAGAAATATAGCTTTGCCCCTGAGTTTCCCTCACTCACTTTTACTTTTCCAGCACTTAGCACTTTTAGTTTACTTTAGAATACTGACTTAGTTATGTCCTTAGTAACTATTATTATCTCATCTGACTTTTATTATTCTCTTTAGCATTTAATTGCAATCTATCTTACTCTATTTCATTAGTGTACTCCCTCCCCAGCTAAAAAACCTAAGTAGAAAAGAGGAAACACCAACATGGGTTTCAAGGAAAGAATCCAGAGCAGATAACTTGAGACCCTAAACAGGGGCAGCTTTTCTCCCAAGTTAGTTCCTCAGAAATCAGATCAGCAATGCATTACTAGACCCCAACTGGACCCATTCCAGTCATGAGCAAGACCCTAGCTAAAAAAGACTGCTTCTGGAAAAGCTGATTATTCTATGATGCCCAAGAACACATCAGGACTAGCATAAAATTTTACCCTCAAAAGCACAATAAACAGTGCTAAAAATATCTCAGGAAATTTATTAGAACCCACTTGGCTTCTGATGTCCAAGACTGTTCAATCTTTATATGAAGACATCTGTGAATAAAAGTCCACAGTTTGCAAATTATATTTTTTCTGACATCAACCAAGCTTCTCAATCAGTACTTATTGTTGACTAAGAAGCATGTGGATAGGAAGATATATACAAGTAGAATCAATCAGTCAATACGTATTTGTTAAGGGCCAACCGTGTGATGGGGAATTTGGAATATAAAGACAAAAACTATAATATCCTTCCCATTCCTCCCAGGAAAACAACACGTATACAGATGATAGTGAAAGAGAATTTCACTGATACAGGGAACCCCTAGGTGAGGAAAGTTCTTCTATAATTCCAAGTCAATTTATTGCTTTAGAGCTGCCTATAGTACTTGGAAGTTAAGGGATTTTCCCAGGGTCATGCAGCCAGTATGTGTCAGAGGCACAAGGTCTTCTTGGCTTTAAGGTCAGGTCTGTACCCACTACACCACAACTACTTCACAGATAAGTCCAGACAAAATATGTGCAAGTTAAATTTTGAGAGGTGAACACTACTAAACAGGGGAATCAAGAAAGGCCTCTTGTGAGAAGTGGCACTAGTGTCTAAGGACTTCTAAGAGGTGCAGGTGAGAAGGAAGAGCATTCTAGCATGGGGAAGAAGGCTATATAAAAATACAGAGGTGCCATATGGAATTCCATGTGTTAAAAAAAAAACAACTAGTAAACCTATGGTCTTCTGTTTTCTAAGAAGCCCATGAGGAAGGATCAAAACCTAAAGAAGCTCGCTTCTCCTTGGCTTTTGTTGATGACCAAGTAGCAGGGATGTAAAGAAAATGGCTTTGAAGTTCTGCTTTGGTAGGGAGTGGAACAATTTATCCAGGTTCATTCTAGGGACAGGCAGTTATAGAATGAGTCGTGGATGGGGACAATTAGTTCCATAGGATCAATATAACAATGGGATGGTGAGCAGTTCCTTTTCATTCAGGAGTTGAAGGAACAGAACAGAGGTGGTGCTCTTTCACACAGCTTGTAAGGGTTGGAGTCACTAATGTAGTAGCTCAGCTCTTTGGATTCGTCTTCCCCATGCAATGCATTTGAAAAGGCAAGAGCCATTATGTTTCCACCTCTGAGAGAGTAGGCACTCACAGTTATTTTTCTAAGTACAAAAAAGCAAGTCAATCCTCTTCCTTTTCATCTTGTGCACTATTTCTAGAACTTCCCATAATGCAGATGCAGATTTCCCATGGGAGAGCCTGGAAAGATTCATTTCCCAGTCTGTTGTTTCTGTTCACATTGCATTGGTCATTAGTTGTGGTTGGGGATACAACACAGGTGAAGAGCAAGGTATTCTTTCTTCTGGAGAGGATTTTCATAGTGAGAACAAATGATGGCAATTTGAATAGTTGACCTCAAAGCCAGGAAGACTGACATGTACTAGTTGTGTGAACCTGGGCAAATCATTTAACCTCTCAATGCTCTTGGTAACTCTAAGGCTATAAACTACAAAGAGGATGTTCCCTTGCATTAATAGAGGGAATTTCTTCACCAAGAAGTGAATAATAATGAAATCACAGGTCCAGATGCTATCCTTGTATCTTAGCACTTTGTTACAAACACTCTTTTACTCCACACTTATCAGGCAGGTAAAACAACAAAATTCCCTGCAAATTCCCATAAAAATTTTGTCCTGTGAATTCTTTCTGCTTTCAGGGGAAAACCTTTACCTCTTCTCCTGGGTAGGATAATGTACTTTGTGATGCAGACTCTGCACTGAGATGACTGCTAAAGTGTGTGCATAAATTGAAGTAAGGGGCTGGTCATCCAATGTAAGCATTTTCTGAACTTCTGATTTAAAATTTGCTGAAATAGGAGGAATAAATTTAGGCCAAAATATAGATATCTGGGAAATACCTCTTAATAAAATCTTAGACTATATTCAGAGGCAGTGATGGTACTGCCATATTCTGCCTTGCCCAGACCACAGCTGGAAGTTTGAGTTCAGTTCTACACTTATTGGAACATAAGCAACTAAGACTAAGAGGGGAAGAGGAGGCAGAGCCAAGATGGCAAAGTAGGAACAAGAACTCCACCCAAAGTCTCCCAATTCCTCTTCAAACAACTTTAAAATAGCACCTCAAATTAAGTTAAGAAGGAGGATAACCAACAAAAGCTTTGGGTGAAACAATTTTCCAGTCCAAGACAATTTAAGAGGGTGACAAGAAAGTTCTGCCTCACTTCCCTGCTGGTTGTCCTGGAAGACAGTTTACATCAGGCCTTGGAGTTGGCTGTAATCAGTGGCAGCAACAGCTTCTGGAGCTCTAAGCCCACAGACAGTAAGGAGGTTGGACAAATGGTCAGAAATAGATTACAGGGAAACCTTTGCTGGCACTGTTGTCATGACCCTGTTTCATTGCCCATACAGCAGTTTCAGGTTGTAGTCCCAGAGTGAAGAGGAGCACTACTGCTTGCCACAACAGAAAGAGGGGTCCTGGCCTCAGTTCTTTTTTTTGAACATCTGTTTTTAAAACTTTGAGTTCCAAATTCTCTGCCCTCTTCCCTCCCCACTCACCTTCCCTAAGAAGGCAAGCAGTTCAACATAGGCCACATGTGCATCATTATGTTAAACCCTTCCACAATACTCATGTTCAGAAAGACTAACTATATTTTGCTCCTTCCTAACCTATCCAGCTTTATTGAATTTTCTCCCTTGACCCTGTCCCTTTTTGAAAGTGTTTGTTTTTGATTACCTCCTCTCCCTGTCTTCCCTCCCTTCTATTGTCCCCCTTTTTTATCTTCTTTCTCCTTTTTTCCTGTGGGGTAAGATACCCAATTGAGTGTGTATGGTATTCCCTCCTCAGGTCAAATCTGATGAGAGCAAGATTCACTCATTCCCCCTCACCTGCCCCATCTTCCCTTCCTACAGAACTGCTTTTTCTTGCCACTTTTATATGAGATAAGTTACCCCATTCTATTGTTCTCATTCTCCCTCTCTCAATATATTCCTCTCTCATCCCTTAATTTGATTATTTTTTTTAGATATCATCCCTTCATATTCAACTCACCCTGTGCCCTCTGTCTATATATATAGACATATGTGTGTGTATATGTATATTCCCTTCAGCTACCCTAATACTGAGGTCTCATGAATCATATACATCTTCTTTCCATTTAGGAATGTAAACAAAACAGTTCAACTTTAGTAAGTCCCTTATGATTTCTCTTTCTTGTTTACCATTTCATGCTTCTCTTGATTCTTGTGTTTGAAAGTCAACTTTTCTATTCAGCTCTGGTCTCTTCACTGAGAAAGCTTGAAAGTCCTCTATTTTATTGAAAATCCATATTTTGCCTTGGAGCATGATACTCAGTTTTGCTGGGTAGGTGATTCTTGGTTTTAATCCTAGCTCCATTGACCTCTGGAATATTATATTCCAAGCCCTTTGATCCCTTAGTGTAGCAGCTGCTAGATCTTGTATTATTCTGATTGTGTTTCCACAATACTCAAACTGCTTCTTTCTGGCTGCTTACAGTATTTTCTCCTTGATCTGGAAGCTCTGGAATTTGGTGACAATATTGCTAAGAGTTTTCTTTTGGGGATCATTTTCAGGAGGTGATCTGTGGATTCTTTCAATTTCTATTTTGCCCTGTGGCTCTAGAATATCAGTGCAGTTCTACTTGATAATTTCTTGAAAGATGATATCTAGGCTCTTTTTTTGATCATGGCTTTCAGGTAGTCCAATAATTTTTTAAATTATCTCTCCTGGATCTATTTTCCAGGTCAGTGGTTTTTCCAATGAGATATTTCTCATTGTCTTCCACTTTTTCATTCCTTTGGTTCTGTTGTGCAGTATCTTCATTTCTCATAAAGTCACTAGCTTCCACTTACTCCAGTCTAATTTTAAGGTAGTATTTTCTTCAGTGGTCTTTTGGAGCTCCTTTTCCATTTGGCTAATTCTGTCTTTCAAGGCATTCTTTTCCTCGTTGCCTTTTTGGAGCTCTTTTGCCATTTGAGTTAGTCTATTTTTTAAGGTATTGTTTTCTTGAGAATTTTTTGGGTCTCCTTTAGCAAGTCATTGACTTGTTTTTCATGATTTTCTCACATTATTCTCGTTTCTCTTCCCAATTTTTTCTCTACTTCTCTTCCTTGCTTTTCCCAATCCTTTTTGACCTCTTCCATGGTCTGAGACCAGTTCATGTTTTTCTTGGAGGCTTTTGATGTAGGCTCTTAGACTTTGTTGACTTTTTCCAGCTGTATGCTTTGGTCTTCTTTGTCACCAAAGAAAGATTCCAAAGTCTCAGTCTGAATCTGAGTCTGTTTTCGCTGCCTGGCCATGTTCCTAGCCAACTACTTGACCCTTGAGTTTTTCATTGGGGTATGACTCCTTTTAGAGTAGAGAGTACTTTGTTCCAAGCTTGAGGGGAGGCACTGTTGTTTTCAGAGCTATTTCTATACAGCCAGCTCTGCCACACCACCACTCCTCCTCCCTCAAGAACCACCAACCCAGACCGTGACTCAGATCTTAAGCAGGCTCTGCACTCCCGCTCTGATCCACCACTTAATTCCTCCCATCAGGTAGGCCTTGGGCCAGAAGCAACTGCAGCTGTAGTTCTGTAGTTGCACCATCCCCACTGCCCCCAGGGTGGTGGCCAAACCACTAACTCCTTTCACTCTGTCCCCTGCACCTTTTCCCACTAACCTTCTCTGTTGTCTTTGGTGTTTGTGGGTTGAGAAGTCTGGTAACTGCCACAGCTCACTGAATCAGGGCCCTAGGGCCTGTTCTGCCAGGCTCCCAGTCTGCATCATCCAGGTTCAGCTCACACTGGGCTCTGCTCCACTCTGCTCCCAGTTCCATTTGTTAGACCTTACCCAGCAACCATCCAGGCTGTCCTGGGCTGGAGCCTTGCTTCCTTCTGCTATTTTGTAGGTTCTGCAGTTCTAGAATTTGTTCAGAGCCATTTTTACAGGTTTTGGAGGGACCTGAGGGGGAGCTCATACAAGTCCCTGCTTTCCAGCTGCCCTCTTGGCTCTGCCCCCCCATTTCTAAGACAGAAAGGGGCACTGGTGCTTGGGGCAACAGGAAAGCATGGAACATGTTTATAATTCCAGGGCCAAAAGGAGTGATAGCTCTTGCAAACACGAAGGCACAGGGGCCCTGGTCACAGGTCTAGGGCAGAGAGGACTGCTTGTGGCCTTTCACAAGAGATAGGGACCGTGGTCTCAATTCCAAGACAGTCAGGAGCACTAGTTATTGAGACTGCAGAGGACCTAGTCAAAGCTCCATGGCCAAAAGGACTGCTACTAGCACTTGTGGCTACAGAGGAGCAAGATTTCTTCCTAGGTAGAGATCAAAGCACAGATCAGGAGAGCAGTGAACACACCTCCCCCTAAGTCATACCACCTCGAAACACTGGAAAAACTACAGACCCCTAGAACTAGTCCAGAAAAAACAGCAGCACAAAAACCCTGAAGCTTAGGACAATGCTCTCTCCACCCTGGGAGCAGAGACCAACTAAATACAAAGGTAAAAGTCAAGAAGTAAGCTGGGGAAATGAACAAACAACAACAACAACAAAATCTGATCATAAAGAGTCTCTATGGTAACAAGGACTCAGAAGACGATAACAATGTCAAAACAGCTATAGTCAAAGCCTCAAAGAAAAAGATATGAATTGGACAAAAGCCCAACAAGAATTCCTTGAAGAACACAAAAAAGGATTTTAAAAATCAAATAAGAAAGGCAGAGGAAAAATAAGGCCAAGAAATGAAAATAATGCAAGAAAATTATGAAAAAGCCAACAGCATGGTAAAAGACACACACACACACACACACACACACACACACACACACACATGCACAAAACTAAAGAAAATAACACTTTAGATAACAGAATTGACCAAATGGTAAAAGAGGCACAAAAATCCACTGAAGAAAAGAACTTCTTAAAAAGCAGAATTGGTCAAATGGGAAGAAGGTACTAAAATTCACTGAAGAAAAGAACTCCTTTAAAAGCAAAATTGCCTAAATTGAAAAGAGGTACAAAAGCTCGCTGAAGAAAATTATTCCTTAAACATTAGAATTGGGCAAGTAGAAGCTAATGATTCCACAAGATAACAAGAAACAATAAAACAAAATGAAAAAATAGAAGAAAACCTGAAATGTCTCATTGGAAAACAACTGACCTGGAAAATTAATTGAAGAAAGATAATATAAGAATTATTGGATCATCTGAAAGCCATAATCAAAAAAACAAGAAGCTGGACATCATATTTCCATAAATGATCATGGAAAACTGCCCTAATATCCTAAAACCAGACAGTAAAATAGAAATTGAAAAAATCTAGTAATCACCTCATGAAAGAGATTCCAAAATGAAAACCCCAAGGAATATTATAGATGAATTCCAGAACATCCAGGTCAAGGGGAAAATATGGCAAGCAGCCAGAAAAAACAATTCAAATATCATGAAGCCACAGTCAGGATCACATAAGATTTAGCAACTTCTACATTGAAGACTAGAAAAATGATATTCCAGAAGGCAAAAGAGCTAGGTTTGCAACCAAGGATCATGTACGAAAAATGGTTATTTAATGAAATAGAGGACTTTCAAGCATTCCTGATGAAAAGATCAGAGCTGAAGAGAAAATTTGACTTTCATTCAAATACAAGACTCAAGAGAAGCATAAAAAGTTAAACAGGAAAGGGAATTCATAAGGGATCCAATAAAGTTAAAATGTTTACATTCCTATGTGGGAAGATGATAATTATAATTCCTGGGAACTTTATCATTATTAAGACAGAAGAAGAACAAATAGACAGAGGGCATGGGTATGAGTTGACTATGATGGGATAATTTTTTTAAAAAAAATTAAGGGTTGAGAAATAGAAATTCCTTGGGAGAAGGGGAAGAACAGTAAAAATTATCTCTTATAAAACAGGTACAAAAGGAAGAGTTTTGACAGTAAAAGGGAATATGGAATGTGGCAGCCAATGCTTCAATCTTACTCTAATCAGAATTGGCTCAAAATTCCCACTAACATACTGACATACTGACATATATAACATACTGACTCAGTTGGTTGTGGGAATCTATCTTACCCTACAAGGAAGTATGAAGGGAAAGAGATAAAAGAAGATGGAGTGGTGATGCTTGTAGAAAGAGGCAGTGGTCTATAGCAAAATAGACTGTTGAGGAGGGATGGGGTAAAAAGAGAGAGAGAGAAGGATAAACAGGGAAAATAGGATGGAGGGAAATACATAGTAATTGTAATTTTTAATGTGAATGAGATGAACTCACCCATAAAATGGAAGCAGATAGCAGAATGGATTAAAAACCAGAATCCGACAATATATTGTTTACAAGAAACACAGTTGAAACACAGAGACACACAGAGTAAAAATTGGGGGCTGGAGAAGAGTATATTACACTTCAGGTGACAGAAAGAGAGAAAGAGAAAAAGAAAGAAAGAAAGAGAGAGAGAAAGAAAGAAAGAAAGAAAGAAAGAAAGAAAGAAAGAAAGAAAGAAAGAGGGAAGGAGGGAAGGAAGGAAGGAAGGGAAGAAAGAAAGGAGGGAAGGAGTAGGAGGGAGGGAGGGACAGGGAGAGAGAGAAAGAGAGAGAGAGAAAGAAAGAAAGAGAGAAAGAAAGAAAGAAAGGAAGGAAGGAAGGAAGGGAGGAAGGAAGGAAGAAAGAAAGGAAGGAAGGAAGGAAGAAAGAAAGGAAGGAAGGAAGGAAGGAAGAGAAAGGAAGGAAGGAAGGAAGGAAGGAAGGAAGGAAGGAAGGAAGGAAGGAAGAATGAGTAGTAATCATGATCTCAAACAAAGCAGAAGCAAAAATAGAACTAATTAAAAGAGATAAGCAGGGAAGCTACATTTTGCTAAAAGGTACCATAAACAATGAAGTAAAATCAATACAAAGTGTATGTGCACCAAGTGTTATAGCATCCAAATTGTTAAAGGAAAAGTTAAATAAGTTATAAGAGGAAATAGATAGTAAAACTATAATAGTGGGGACCTGAACTTTCCCTTCTCATAACTAGATAAATCTAACTATAAACAAGAAAGAACTTAAGGAAGCAAATGGAATTTTAGAAAAGTTAGATATGATAGACCTCTGGGGAAAAATTGTATGGGAGTAGAAAGGAATATACCTTTTTCTCAGCTGTACCTTCACAAACATTGACCATGCATTGGGGCCCAATCCCTCACAATTAAGTGCAGAAAAGCAGAAATATTAAATGAATCCTTTTCAGTTCATAAGGTAATAAAAATAATATTCAATAAATGGCTATGGAAACAGATTAAAATTAAATGGAAACTAACCTAATCCTAAAGAATGAGTGGGTCAAAAAAAAGCTATAGAAACAGTAATTTCATCAAAAAGAATGATAATAATGAGACAACATACTAAAGTTTATGGGTTGAAGCAAAACAGTACTTAGGAGAAAATTTAAGTCTCTAAATGCGTACATCAGTAAAATAGAAAAATAGCAGATCAATGAATTGGGGGTGCAACTAAAAAAAACTAGAAAATGAAAAAATTAAAAGTTCTCAATTAAATACTAAATTAGAAATCCTGAAAATAAGGAGAGATTAATAAATTGAAAGTAAGAAAACTATGGCACTAATAAATATGGTGGGCTATATTTAAATAAATAATTTTATTATAAATATTATAAATTATATAAATTTTAAATAAATAAATATAAATAAATAAAATAAACAAATGTTAACTATATTTAAAAAAGATAAAATGCATAAACAATTGATTGATTTGATTTTTTTTAAATGGAAGAAGAAAACCAAATTACCAGTATCAAAAATGAAAAGAGTGAATTCACCACCAGTGATAATAAAATTAATTCAATCATT
Source organism: Trichosurus vulpecula (assembly GCF_011100635.1). NCBI lineage: Eukaryota > Metazoa > Chordata > Mammalia > Diprotodontia > Phalangeridae > Trichosurus > Trichosurus vulpecula. The sequence goes on from NC_050581.1 coordinate 102,473,100, forward strand.
AGGAGCTATTTTGCCCAATTGTATACCAATAAATATAACAATTTAAGTGAAAGGGATGAATATTCACCATAATATAAATTTCCAAGAGTAGAAGAAGAAGAAATAGAATACGCAAATAACCCTATCTTAGAAAAAGAAATTGAACAAGTCATCAATGAGCTTTTTTCAGAAAAAAGCCCTAGGACCAGATGGATTTACAAGTGAATTCCACTTCACTTTTAAAGAACAATTAATTCTAGCATAAAAATATTTTGAAAAATAGACAAAGGAGTGCTACAAAATTACTTTTACAACACAAATATGGTATTGATACCTAAACCAGGAGGAGCAAAAACAGAAAAAGAAAACTATAGACCAATTTCCCTAATGTATATTGATACAAAATTTCTAAATAAAATGCAAGAAAGGAGACTACCACAATTTATTGCAAAGATCATATACTGTGACCAGGTGGGATTCATACTAGGAATACAGGACTGGTTCAATATTATGAAAACTATCAGCATAAATGATTATATCAACAACAAAAATAACAGAAATCATATGATTATCTCAATAGATACAGAAAAAGCTTTTGACAAAATACAGCACCCATTCCTGTTAATATGAATAAATGGGGCTTTTCTTAAAATGATAAGTAGCATCTTATCCAAAACCATCAGCAAGCATTATTTTTAATATGGATAAGCTAGAAGCCTTCTTAATGAGGTTGGGGGTGAGGCAAGGTTGTCCAAGTTTGTACTATTACACTAGAAATGCTAGCTATAACAGTAAGAGAAGAAAAAATGAAGGAATCAGAATAGACAGTAAGGAAACAAAGCTATCACTCTTTGCAAATGATATGATGTTATACTTGGAGAATCAGCTAAAGAATAGTGGAAATAATTAACAACTTCAGCAGACTTGCAAGGTATAAAATAAACCCACATAAACCATCAGCACTTCTTTATATTACCAACGGAGTCCAGCAGGAAGAGATAGAAGGAAAAATTCCATTTAAAATAAATGCAGTCAATATAAAATACTTGGGAGTCTACTACCCAGAAACTATATAAAGAAAATTGCAAAACATTTTTCACACTAACGAAGTCCAATCTAAACAATTGGAATGCTCATGGGTAGACCAAGCCAATATAATTAAAATGACACTTCTACCTTAATTAATTTATTTATTCAGTTCCATGCCAATCAATTTACCAAAAATTTATTTTATAGAGCTAGAAAAAAAGTATAACAAAATTCATCCCTAAGAACAAAAGGTCAAGGAAATCAGTGGAAAAAAATGTGAAGGAAGATGGCCCACCAACACCAGATCTCAAACTGTATTACAGAGTAGTAATCTTCAAAACAACTTTATATTGGCTAAGAAACAGAGTGGTGGATCAGAGGGGTAGATTAGGCACACAATATGGAATAATAAAATGACCATAGTAAGCTAGTGTTTGACAAACCTAAAGATCTGAGCTTTTGGAACAAGGACTCACTATTCGACAAAAATTGCTTGGAAAAACCAGAAAACAGCTTGGCAGAAACTAGGTATAGAGTCAATCATTCTAGAGAGCAATTTGGAACTATGAACAAAGGGCTGTAAAACTGTGCAGCAATACCACTACTGGGTCTGTATCCCAATGAGATAAAAAAAAGAAAAAGGACTAACGTATAAAAATATTTTCAGCAGCTCTTTTTGTGGTGGCAAAGAAATGGAAATGTAAGAGATGCCCATCAATTGGGGAACAGTTGAACAAGTTGTGGTATGTGATTGTGATGGAATACTATTGTGCTATAAGAAATGATGAGTGCAATGTTTTCAGAAAAAACCTGGGAAAGCTTAAATGAACTGATGAGAAGTTTGGTGAGCAGAAACAGGAGGACATTGTACACATTAACAGCAATGTTGTAATGATCAACTGTGAATGACTTAGTCATTCTCAGCAATACAATGATCCATGACAATTCCAAAGGACTTACAATGACAAATGCTACCTTCAGAGAAAAAAATAATGGAGTCTTATTGCAGGTCAAAAAATTCTTCTTTTTTAAATTTTTCTTTATTTTTGTTATTTTGGGTTGTTTTGAGGAGGAGGGGTCTGTTTTTTCACATGATTATTATGGAAATATTTCATATGGCTGCGTGTGTATAATCTGTATCAAATTGCTTGCCTTCTCAAAGAGGAATGAGGGGAGGAAGGTATAGAGAGAATCTGGAACTCAAAAATTTTGAAAAAGAATGTTAAAGTCATTTTTACAAGCTATTGGGAAAAAAATAAAAAAACCTAAAACTTAAAAATAAACTAAGGCAAACAGTTTAGCCTTAAAATAAAGAATCCAAGCCTCCAGAAGGCAAAGAAAGTCTCATTGTTTACATTTGTAATTCCTCTGCAGCTAAGCACAGTTCCTAGCACATAACAAGGGCATTAATAAATGCTATTCTATCCATTCATCCTTTCATTCATTTATTCAGTTCTTAGTTCAACATTTTATGAAGGATGTTGATATGTGAAAAGTGTGCAGAGGAAGACAACCAGGATAGTTATAGTCATTAAGATCATACGTATATGGATTGGTTAAAGGAAGGGAAGAAGTTTAACATGGAGAAGAGAAGATTCAGTGGGAACTTGATAGCTTTATCCTCTGTATTTGAAGAGCTATCAAGTGGAAGAGGGATTCAACTTGTCTTTTGGTTGTTAGGGTTTGTTTTTTATTTATTTGTTTGTTTGTTTGCCCCATAGGGTAGAGCAAAGATCAATGGGTGGAAAGTGCAAGAGACAATTGTAAGCTTAATATAAAAGAGTTTAAAAAACAAAAAAAAGAAAGTCATGCTAGCACTTGGAGTTGTCCAAAAGTGGAAGAGGTTTCTTGAGATGCAGTGAGTCCTCTCTCACTGGAGGTCTTCAAGCAAGAGGGTCACTCGTCAGTCAGGTTTAGGGAGAATTTTTATTGATGTAAGGTTTGGAATGCATTGTCCCTGAGTTTCCTTCTAACACTGGGAATCTGTAAAGAATAGTTTCCAACTGGCCATTATCATTATGTGTTCACCTGTAACTGTGCTGGGTGTGCAGCAAGGAGAGTCATGCTGCCTTTGTACTAAGGTGTGGGCTGCTTGACAACATTCTGAGTTCACCGTCAGACAATAGAGTGGCAGAATTATCAAGTGATTTTTTAAATGAACATCAGTCAATAACCATCTATTACAACTCAGAAATAACTGTCTGGGCAACTCACTGCAGTACAATGCAATTTCATTGTTCTCGAGTGGAAGAAAGGCAGTAGTTACTAGTAAAGAACTGATTTCATTTTCCTCAAACAGTAGAAAAATGTTGAGTTTTTTGGTTGTTTTTTTAATCAGACCCTCCAAACACTGTTGGTAGTTCATTTGAAATATTTGTTGAAGAAAATCTAGTAGCTTTTGTTGTTTATCTGGACAGCACAGAGATAAATGCATTGAAAAAGCTTATCTGGGAGCTGGCTATAGAATAGTAAAACAGCGATGTTGCACCTCAAATCTTCAGAGGGCAAAAGCTGGCAGCATTCAATGCCTTCTTGGGTATCTTCTACCCTTGTGTCAGAGAATGGAGAACAAAATATATATTATCTAATTTATATTATCTAACCTCAATTGGGCCCTCACTGCAGCAAGGCAATCATTTTACTCCACTCTACATGATTCTATACCTCACTCTCCATGGAGATGTTCTAAACTTCCTCTTCTCTCTTCAACCCCTACCCCCATACTTAGCGCACCCCTAACCTCTGGTTAGGCCCTTTCTTCATGTCTTTCTTTGTAAATAGAGACCATTCACTATAATATTTATCTTCTCCCTTTTTCTTAATCACAAAATAATTTAACACCATCTCTCTTCCTTTAATTCAGACTCTAATAATGAAGAGGCCTTTTTCCTTGGCATGGCCAAGCTTTCTACATGTAGTCTTGATCTCATTTCCTCCTGTATTTTTCTCATTAGACTCTTCCCTCAAGTATTCCTCTATACTATTCATTATTTCCCAGTCTTCTATTTTTTTCCCTTTTCCCTTTAGGGATTCCCAAGGCTTCCCATCTATAGAACACACAGCACACACACACACACACACACACACACACTTCATCAGTCCCTTAAAGCTACCATCTTATATCTCTTCTACCTTTCATGGCCAAATACCTAGAAAAAAGTTATCTATACTCATTGCCTCAACTTTCTCTATTTTTACTTTTCAACTCTTTGTAGTCTGCCATCCAACTTCATCTTTCAGTTGAACTGCCATTCAAATGACCTCTTTATTGCCAAATCTGATAGCTTTTTCTTAATTCTTCTGATTCTTAACCTCTCTGTAGCATTTGCCAATTGATAGGAGTGACTATCCTCTCTTCCAGGATAGTCTTTTTTCTCTGAGTTGTGTGTGTATGTGTGTGTGTGTGTATGTGTGTGTGTGTGTGTGTGTGTGTGTGAAAATCTACTCTCCTAGTTGGCCCGCCTTCTTGTCTGCTTCATCTTAGGCTCCTTTATAGGTTCTTCCTATATTCTATTGATAGGTACAAGATCCCATATATATGACTGATATGAGGTAGCTGGCAATAGAAGGCAATTGTATTTGGGGATATTGTAAAAAACTCATGCAGAATAGGGTTTTTTCAAGGGGAAAGGGTCCATGAATGTGTTTCTTTTTTAATATTTTGATAACTAGTTCAATATAATTGATTTCCTTCATAATGCTATGTATTTTACCTTACTCATTTATAAAAAAAATATTCTCAGAAAGAGTCCATAGCCTTCACCAAACTGTCAAAGGAGTCTATTGCACATTGCACACACATAAAAATAAAAGTAAGTAAAGAAATAAAAAAAAACTTTGATGTAGAAGGTCATGCCAAAGTGGTAGAGGTAAAGGGGTAAGTGTGAAGGACAGCCAGTGCAAAGTCCCAGAGACAGTAGATGGAATGGTTATTGACTGATGTTCATTTAAAAACTGCAAGTAGGCCAGTGTTACTATACTAAATATGTAGTGAATAGCAGAGCTGGGTATTCAAACCCGGGGCTCTGACTCCAAACGCAGAGCGCTTTTCACTACATCGAGTTGCCAACACTTGAAATTTGACTTGTCCCTCCTCACCACCACTTTTGATTGGAAAACTGGGAGCTGAGCCTGATATTAGTTTCCATCTTGTTCCCTCTCATAGGAACACTTGCCCCTCAGGTACCACAAAGGGGAGGTCTCTCCCCACCCACCCACCCCCAGCCAGGCTGTTCCTATTATTCTTCAATCTCTGTGAAGATGGGGCTCTTGCAGCAGGAGAGAAGATTCCAGATGCCTCCAGCAGTGACAGAAAGCCTGCCTGCTTGTTTTCAGAGAACTCCTTCCCCTGCCCTCCCCCTTCAGTTCTCCCTCCCCTTGCTGAAGTTGACAGTCTGAGAAAGCCTTTGGTAACTCCACTTGTAAACTACAGTTTCCGTGACATGTTCCATCATTCCCTCACCAGTATCAACCTGGAGGTCTGAGCCGCCTCAGTTTTGTCTCCAGACAGCTGGGACTAAGTGAGCTGCATCACTGTTTCCGGAATTGATCATGGTGCAACCGAGGAGTCATTTAACAAGGGAGAAAAGCCTTGGTTGAGTTGCAGCACTGTCTGTCTCCTCAGTAAAGGTCACTGTTGAGTGCTGTTTGATGAGCCTATGATTAACCTTATTCCCCAATCAGGATTTTGATCTAATCTCTGGGGCTGCGTGGTTAACACATATGGTCTTTTTGTTTCTGTAGAATTGGAGATCTGAAATGTGTCAGCTCAAGATACCTAAAGCAAGGGAGGAAAACCACAGAGTTCACATTACATAGATTTGGCTCTTTTGTTTCCAGCTCTCAGGCAGGCTTGAGAAGACCTTGGTCAGTGGAGGATGTCCCTCAAAAGCAATGACCTCCCCCTCCTTCTCATGGCCTTGGGATCAGAGGACACTGACACAAGGCTAAGTTCATTCTCCTCCACTGTAATGGATCTCAATTGCATTTTGTAGATGGCGATGGAGGCTCCTGCATTTGAGCTGAATGTTATGGAGAGCATTCATTTATATCACTGCATGCTGCTCCGATAGGCCATGGAAGATGAAAGGGAAATTGGCATTGACCTTGTAGTTTTGTAGGAGCAGATGGAATTTGAAGTCTGGTTAGCAAGGAAAAATGAACTCAGGCACTGCCATGCCATTCTCATAGAATTAGCTGAGCTGGAAAGAATCTTTCCATCCATACCGTTGTGCTGTGCACACACTCTTGCAGACACACACACACACACACACACACACACACACACCAGCATACACACTCACCCATGTACATTATCTCTCTCTCTCTCTCTCTCTCTCTCTCTCTCTCTCTCTCTCTCTCTATCTCTCTCTCTCTCCTCTCGTCTCCTATCCTGAACTCTCCTCTCCTCTCATATTCAGGAAGAAAACATGCTCTCTCATCCATGCCGGTTCTCTATTGCATATCTGGCACTTGATTGATGGGTAAAACTCCCACTGACATCAATAAGACTATGGCTTCTGGAGTGAGCTCAGAATATGTAAGAGATTCTTGCTGTAGATAAGAGAGAGGCAAGAGAGGAGAATGTGCCCTTAACGCTCATCAATCTGCTGAGGTTCCTACAGCAAGAACTAGTGAAGCAATACATCAGGAATAAAGCTGAGCATACCCAGTTGTGTGCTGGGAGATTCTTCTTCCTGAGGTCTTCTGTGGCCTCTAAGCTCTGGACAGAGTCACTCTGAGTGGAGACAGGCTTACCACAGCTCCCAGGGCCTGTGCCAAGAAAGCTCCTCTGGGGGCTTCAGGCTGTGGACCGAGAGGGCCAAATGAAAGCCTGCCATCACAGAAGGCAGGCAGTAGACAGAACAGAGCCAAGGGCTGACTGGGCAGGAGTGCTCTCTGCCTTGGTGTCTCGCCATCAGCTGGCAATGCAACAACTGTCACTTAACCCAGTGCTGAAGTGGCTGGTTCAAATTTCAGAGTCCCAAAGTTAGCATGTCCACTTAAGCTGTGCTGCATGGCTTCAGAAACAGCAAGCTGCAGTCCCTCTATTCAGTCTGGTAATAACTTCCCCACCAGCATGAAAAAACCCTAGTAATAACATTAGGGTGCCTGCCTTTGAAAAGCTATGATTATTTGAAATAGATCAGGCTTTGCTCATTCTCCTATGATTACTGTGCCTCTAAGTGAGAGGGAGAAGCTGCCTCTCTTTTTGCCATAAAGTAATGGTAGCCATGGGAATTCTCCCTGTGCAGCTGACATAATTCTCTGGGGAATAGCTTAAGGGAAGCCCTACCCTTGAGTTGACAGATGGACCAGATCACTGTTTCGGAAATAGTTGAATCATGACTCTTAAGTGGGTTGTGAAGATACTCTGGACATATCATGATGTCCTTATGTCCTCCTGACAGCCTGGGTTTCCTTATAGTTCATGACCATCACCCGCACCTCACCCTCAGAATCACATTACTAGCTTGTAATAGACACTGAATCTAATTGCAAGGATAGTAGGTGTAAGTGTCCAGTTGTTGGTTTGTGGCAGTAATTATTTAACCCACAGCTGGAATGATTGCTCCTAGCAGAGCCCTAAAGCTATCGTGTCCTCATCAAGTTTTACCATATGGACTCTATGAGAAGGTTACTGCACTCATAAGTGAGGGCATGATTATGGACACACTTTATCTGTTTAGGAACCCTTTCAACAAAGTCTCACGCACTATCTTTGTGGATGAGACGGAGAGAGAGTCTAAAAATAGAATAGTTTCAGTGGTTAAACCTAAAATGTAGTACCAATATCAATTCAGTAAGAAGTCTCCAGAAAAGAGCCCCAGAGATCTATCCTTGGGCCCAGGCAGATCAAAATTTTAATTACTGATTCAGATAAAGTTTTAGATGATACTTTTACCAAATTCACAGACAACTCAAAATAGAGTAGAAAATCTAATGGTTTGAATGACTGAATATAGACCTGGAAAGATCGCGACAGGCTAGAGGATTGTATTCATTGAGTGTAATGATATGTAATAGCAGTAAATATAGTGTTCAAAACCATATTTAAAAAATTAACTACCCAAGTAAAAGATGGGAGAAGTTATGGCTAAAGATCAGTTTGTCTGGAAAAGAGAAGGAGGTCTTGGTGCATTACAAGCTTCGTTATGCTTAGCAACACGGCAAGGCTTCAAGGAAGCTAACATCATTTTAGTCTATGTTAAGAGACGCATAGCTTCAGAATGAAGAAGGTGATAGTCCCTTTTATTCCACCCTGATTAGTCCACATATTTCCTTTCTAGTTACCACTAGAACTTTTTTTTTTTAAGAAGGAAGGAAGAGGGGCAGATAGGTGGCTCAGTGAGCAGAGCAGAGCACTGGCCCTAGAGGCAGGAGAACCTGAGTTCAAATGTGACCTCAGATACTTGACAGCTGTGTGACCTTGGGCAAATCACTTAACTGCAATTGCCCTGCCTTCCCCCCTCCAAAAAAATTAAGAAGCAAAGGAGGAATTTTTTAAGAAGGAAATTGATGAACTGAAAGGTATTCACGATGGTAAAAGACCTTCAGATAATTCCTTATAAAGAAGACAGTTGAATGTACTAGTGATAATTTGCGATGAAGAGAATACTTAGGGGTGACAGCTATCTTCTAGTATGAACAAGTTATCAAGTAGAAGTCCCCTCCTTAATTTTCCTAGACTTATCCTGCTGGTTGCACTCACTTTCCCTCACCCTACATATCCATTCAGTTGCCAAGTCTTTACAATTTGATCTCTGTAGTCTCTCTTACATCTATTCCCTCCTTTCCATTCCCATGGCCATCGCCACCCTAGTTCAAGCTCTCATCACTTCTGCCTTAGATTATCCCAGTAACCTCTTAACTGGTGACTTAAGTCATTCCCTTCTCCAACCCATCCTCTACCCAGATGCCAGTTATATTCCCAAAGTACAGGTCTGTTCACATCACTCCCCTGCTCAAAAAATTCCAGTGAACCCCTATTCCTTCCAGGATGAATAAAAATCCCCGTTTGTCATCTAAGGACCTTCACAATCTTGATCCAACCTACCTTCCCAGGCTTATTATACATTCCTCTCTTTTATTTATTCTTTGGTTTAGACCAACTGGCTTTCTTACTTTTCCTCACACGTGAAGTTTTCAGTTCTATCCATATGCTTCTGGATCCTTGCCTGAAGCCTGTAAAGCACTTCCTTCTTACATCAATCTCTGAAGTAGTAGAAGGAGGAGGAATAACAGGAACAACAATCACTCAGGATACAAAGAAATGCAAAATCACAGTCCCTGCTCTTAATAACATGGAGGTGACTTGTAAATCATTAGGAAGATAGAAGATATATATAGAGTAGAAGTACAGTAGAAGCCCCAGCTTCTTTCAAAGTTCAGCTCAAACCACACCTCCTATATGATGTTTTCCCTGATCTTCCCAGCTCTTAATGTCTCCCCCATAACTTGAATTTATTTCATATGCATTTTATGTGTATGAAATGTAAGTAAGTAGGTGGTGCAATGGATAGAGTGGCAGACCCAGGAGTCAGGAGAACATAGGTTCAAATATGGCCTCACACACATTCTAGCTGTGTGAACCTGGGCAAGTCATTTAACACTATTTGCCTCAGTTTCCTCATCTGGAAAATGGAATGGCAAACCCCTTCAGTATCTTTGCAAATAAAATCCCAAATGCGGCCATAAAAACTCACACATTACCTGAAAACAACTCAACAACAATAAAACGTATGCATGTTCTCCTTCCCACAGAATGTAAGTTCCCTGAGGGTAAGCACAATCTCATTTTTATCTTTGTATTCTCAGCATCTTGCACAGTGCTCCGTAGCTACTAGGCCATAATAACTGCTGATTGGTTGAGGGGCAAATTTCAGCTTATTGGAAGCAAACCAGAAGTGGAATGTGATGCCTTAGGATGTAGTGAGTCACTAGAAGTCTTCAGACAAGGACTGGACAACCACTTATCAGGATGTTATAGGGAATACTCTAGACTAGCTATGGATTAGTTCAGTGACCTTGGAGGTCCTTTCTAATTCTGAGATTCTGTAATTACTGAATCCTTCTGCTAGAGCATTGTGGTATATTCTACCATCAGTATGTGAAACAATCCTGATAAAAACAGTAAGATGACCATTCAGAAATACTGCCATGAGGCCAGGGAAATATTGCACCTGATTGGATCCTAATATGACAAGAATAATTTGTCTTATGGTATATTTATTTAAAAGAATCATGATAAAATGGAATGAGCCCTAGAATTGAAATCAAAAAGGCCTTCAACTCAGCTTTGTTATAGTCTAGTTATGTCACCTTAGGAATATAAATAAATCTCTAAATAAACCTTGCTTTATCTGTAAAATGGAAAATATCATACTTGTACTAATTACCTTTCAAGGGTCTTGTACGGATGAAATTATTTATGTGTTTGTATGCACATATATGCATATCAAATTATTGTCCAAATGTGTATATATATGTATGTATACATATATAAAGTGCTTTATAACCATGAAATCATAGTTCCTTCTCCATCCCCCCAGCTCAAATGCCTTCTCCTTTCAGATAGCCTTTTATGTACTCTGTAGGTATCTTATATCCTCTTAATGGTTTACAAGTTTCCTTCAGGTCTTTAAGAACAGGGACTCTGATTTTGCCTTTCTTTGTATCCTGAGTGTTTGTTGTCCCTGTTGTTACTACTACTACACTACTACTACTACTACTACTACTACTACTACTACTATTACTACTACTATTACTGCTACTATTAATATTATTGGGTTCTACCAGGAGGTGGGGCATTTTGTTTAGGGCAAGGGTTTAGGGGGATTTTAGAGGAAGATGAGGTAATTAGCTAAATGAAGAGTTATTTTATTGAGTAATGTCAATAGCCTGTGCTGGATATGTAAACTGAGTTAGTATTGAATAGTTTCCTTGGGAAATATTTTTATTTCAGCATTTTTATTATGATCCAGCTTAAATTTAGTTCCAGGAAAAAACTGTCTCTGCAAATGATTTACATATTTTCTTTTGTCAATAAGGAAACTATATTGCCTGTAGTATCTTCCCTATATCTTTAGTTGATTAAAAACCCAGTCAAATCATTGCCCAAATGTCGCAATCTACTCTGAAATTCCCAAAAGCATTTCCTCTTTCCATTTTCTTCAGCAGCATCTAGTCTATTTTATCCTTAATGATTTACATCACAAAGCTTGCTAACTTGTAATTCACTATATATCCTTGGTCTTTTCAGAAGACAGAGAAGATCCTAATCTCAAATATTTACCTCAATATTTCACTGGATTCATGACTTCATTAATGTGAGTACTCTGCATGTTGGTACAGATGACAATTTGTGCATTCCTTGTAGTTCTACAATATCAGTCTAGCCATGTACACTGAAAAAACAAAGTGGATAAAGAATACATATTGTCTAAATAATGATATCAGATGGCTAGACAGTTAGTATATGTCCAGTAGTACATCTATCTTGGAAAAGCACTACAAATGGTCAATAAGTTGGGCCCAAAATTAAATAAGAGGAACAGATGGAGTTGAATCATGTCTTCTGTTACATCTTTTCACACCAATCCATTTTTTGTACCAATATTCTCTTTGTGTGCTATTTTACTAGCCCATGGAACAGCCCATAGATCATTTTCAATGATCCTTGTCCATTTTTAATACCCACCCAACATTTTAGAGACCTTCTTCTGGACACCAGCACAACAACAGACTACCCAGCTGTCATCTCTAACTCTAGTTGCATAACTAGCCCACCTCCTTTTCTAATCACAGAAGTCCTTGATAACGCCCCTTATACTGTATACAAGTCACCATGGATAATCTATTATAATTTACTTACTACCACAAAGTATCTTTACAAGGTACTTTAAATCACTTGAAATTTTGAGTGTTCTGAGATTGGCATGTTCTTTGGAAATGGTGGCATTCCCTGACTGCAACCATATATCATCACCAGAAGAATATTGCCAAATCAACAAAGAAAAGGAAGGGAACAAACATTTATTAAGTGTCTACTATGTGCCAGGCAATTTGCTAAGGACTTTATAAATATAACGTTTGGTACTTATTATATAGTCCCGTGAGGTGGGTGTTATTATTATCACAATTTTATAGTTGAAGATACTGAGGCAGACAGAAGTTTAAATTATTTGCCCAGGATCAAAACTAGTAAGTGTCTGAAGTCTCTGAAACTGGAAGAGAAGATAGCTACCATGACATTTAACCAACTGCAAATATCTCTAAATAAATATTTCAAGATTAAGAAAATTAAACCAAGTCTTATAAAAGAGAGAAACATGAAGTCTCCCAAAAGAACATGAGGATCACAGCAGGATGTTCACACACACACACACACACACACACACACACACAGAGAGAGAGAGAGAGAGAAAGAGAGAGAGAGAGAGAGAGAAAGGAGAATGATAAAAAAAACTTAAAAGGGAAAAATGTTAAAAATCAAAGAACTTCATGCCAAAAATAATTAAATAGAAGAATTTGAATCCACAGTGGCAAATCTCTGTAAAGAAGTGAGAGAACAACTGATCAGAAGTAAAAATATACAGTGAACCACCTGGAAGAAAAGATACAATAGCATTAAATGAATACATGATCTCTATACAAACAAAAACATTGATCACAAAGGCATGGTGGGATTGCAGGCCTTGAAGAAAGACATGGCAAGTAAATAAAACTGAACACCAAAATGCAATGAATAATACAAAAAATAAAACTTCCCAGGACTTAAGAGTAAAGAAAACAAAGCACTAATCAAAAGGATTGTACTTTTCAGTCAATTGTGAAACTTAAGAGATGTAGAATGTTTTAGAATCTTATTTGTAAAAGCTTGCTTGTTCTCTTCTCATTCAGTCATTTTTTAGTTATGTCTGACTCTTGGTGACCCCATTTGGACTATTCTTGCCCCTGCCCCAGGAATATAGAACCTCCGACTTTTCTCTCCAACCCCAGATCGCTACCATCTATCCAACTGCATTCAGTCCTTCAACAATGCAGAATCTTGTCCTGTAGCTTGCAACCCTTATCTCCTTTTCAGGTGCCTTTTTGGTAATAGAAACATAAACAATTTTTTTTCTGTTCCTTTGGAATGTTCTACCACTTGAAATAGCTTGAAAATCCATCCCTGTGTGCCTTTAAAACAATATCACCTCCAGAATGTATTTGTTCTATGTACATTTGGTCAGGTCCAGATACTCCCCAACTTCTTTTTGAGTAACCTTTCACCTTTTTCTATAATAAATTTGATGCAGAAGGTTAAATATAATTCTTCCACTACTAATTAATCAGTAAGTATTTGCTACCAGGCACACTACTAGACCTCAGAGTTACAAATATAAGAAATTGGGAAGTCTGTTAACTCAAGGGGTTCACCTTCTTCTAGGGGGGCATAATATGTTTTCAAATAAGGTCATATAAGGTACACACAAAATAAATAGTTATTAGGGCCAAGGGTGGGGGGCACAATCAACTGGAAAATTCAGGAAATGTCTCTTGAAATAGGTGTCATGAGGTAAACCTTGAAGGGTAATGGGGATTCCAAGACACAGAGGTGAAAAGAAAATGCTTTCCGGGCATTAACAAAGAGCCTGAACAAAGGCACTGGGGGCAAGATGGAATTTTTTGCATGGGAAACCACAAATAAAACAATTTGTCTGGAGTGTAGAGTGAATGTGGGAGAGCAACATAAGCAGATTGGAAAGGTAAACTCAATCCAGATTGTGTCGGACTTTAACTATACAAAATGGAGTTTATAATTTGTGTAAAGGACAATGGTAAGTCACCGTCTTGAGCCAAGATTGACATGGTCAGATTTGTACTTTAGGAATATTAATTTGGCAGCTACTTGGAGGATGGGTTAGTGATAGTGAGAGGTTGGATGTATGGACAGCCATTTGTAAACTATTTCAATAGTCCAAATGAAAGGCGATGAGGTCCTGGTTGTAGGTGGTTATGGTATGAAGAAGAGAAGGAGTAACAGTAATAACCATAAACATGAACTTGTACATTGTGTTTTAAAGCTTACAAAATGCTTTAAATATATGTACGATACCATTTGTTTCTGACAACACCCCTGTGAGGTATATGCTATTATTCTTCCCATTTTACAAATGAGAAAACTGATTAAGATGAAGTGACTTGTCCAGGGTCACAAAGTTAACCAGAGCCTACGGCAGGATATGAAGTCAAATCTTCCTGATTTTCAAGGCAAGAGTTTTATCTGCTATGCTACCTGGCAAAAGAAAAAGGAATAGATTCAAGAGATGATAGTATTGACAAGGCTTGGCGACTGATCGATTACATCAGGGTGAGAACATAAAGAGCCTAGGATAACTCATAAGTTTTAACCTGACTCACTGGAAGAATGATGGTGCCCTTAAATGAAATGGGGAAGTTAGGAAGAAGGTATGTTTGGGGAGAAAGATAATATGTTCTTCTTTGGATAGAGAGTTTTGATATTTGTAGGACATCTACTATTATGATAAGAATAAATTGCTATAGAAACATTTGAAGGACATTTCATATCTATTTCTTGTTCTTATTCCAGTTTCCTTCATACGTCATCTCCTTATGACCTGGATCTCATGTCAAGCCTTCTTTTGTCTTGTTTTCCCCTCAGCTACTTTTTCTTTTTTTGTAAAGTGAAATGGCTCATATATTTTCTATCATCTTCCTCTGTAACGATTTGCATGTAAGATTGTTCTTTAAACTCATGAAATATATAAAATATTTCAGATATAAAGATATATAAGAGATAGAGTGATATAAAGTAGGCTACATAAGTGAAAAGAACAATGTGAAGAGATTTTTAAAGTGTAGATTCTGCCCTTTTCAGACTTTATAATACAAAAGTGCTGTACTAATTATAGAATATCTTGTGTTTTTGGTTTCAGAGCCACTCTACAAAACCAGTTTGACTTTCTAAAGAGAACAATAGGTACTTGATCAAAGAAGTGCCTTGGAATGTTTACCTAATGTGGCTCAAATAAAGGGATTTGACTGAAGTCTTCTGTAGATACCTGATTTACTTTTAGGAATCTATATGCGATGTCCATCAGAACACTTGGTGTTTCCTGAAAGGCTTTGTTGCTTGGTGATATGTCCGGAATAATCAAATGAAGAAATTTTAGAATTCGTAACTACAGACTCAAAAGTAGCTAATAAAAATGACATTGGTAAATATTTTAAAATTTTCAAAACTCTTTCACATGAAATTCATGAGATATAGTAGATAATATTACTCTCATTTCCTTAATGAGAAAATGGAGAACCAGAGAGGCTATCAGTTTTGCCCAAAATTCAAAAAATCTTCATTCCTAATCTAATGTTTTCTTTTGCAAATAGCAAAATCATTATTCAGGCTCTGGGTTTTAGTTTCTACCGTAATTGTTGTTCAGTTGTATCTGACTCTCAGTGACCCTGTTGACCATAGTGTCTATGAGGTTTTCTTGGCAAAGATACTGAAGTGGTTTGCCATTTCCTTCTCCAATGGATTAAGGTAAATAGAGATTAAGATTAATAGACTTTAAGTGGAGTCACTAAGGGTTGCTAAAGGTCAAACAGATAGTAAGAGTCTGAGGCTGGATTTTAGCTCAGGTCTTCCTAGCTCTAGGCCCAGCGTTCTACTCACTGAGCCATCTAGCTGCCTCATAAACTTATTACAATTTCTTAGCCCACTTCTCAATTACAAGTGTCTATACTTGAAAGTGAATTTGTCTTGGAAAATAAAGATTATGAAACTCAAACATAAATGTGACAATTCAATCCTATTATCCTGCATTCTTGGGAGCTAATGATTTTGGTGAAGAAAGAATCTCTTATATAAAAGAAAAGCTTGATAAACCATGCAAAATGGCATAAGGGAAGGAGCATGAACTTGTAATCAGATCAGGTATATTTGGGATTTCTAATTCTAATTTTTACTAGCTGTGTGACCTTAGGTAAGTCATTTAACCACCATCAAATAGGGATAACAATATTCTCACTACCTATCTCTTACTTCAAAAGCGCTGTGTTTGAGTTACTATCACTAAAAGGAAATTGTTCTTCTCTGCTGTGGACTTCCATCTAAATTTGGTCTTTGGCTGTGATAAACCATTCACATCAAATTTTTTCTTGTTTTGAATGAATGAAACTATTAAAGAAAGTGGAATATGCTTTAGCCAGTGCTGACATACCTCAGGTTTCCATTAACAAACGAAATAATCCCATTACAAGGAAACTATTTGACTGCTGAGGAAACACCCATATTAGAACAAAGGCATCCTCTGTGAGAGGAACCCAAGACAGATGAGGGAAGAAGACCTCAGTAACAAGACCTCATCTGATTCTTTTCTTTGCTTCTAAAATATTGTACCTTGCATCATATGTATTTTAATTTGATTTTTTTTCATTTAACACCAATATATTTTCTGTCCCTACACATATATACACATATATATGGCATATATATGACATTATAGGAATTCTTATATTCCTATTGTAATTGTATTAATTAAAAAAGAAATTAAAAATATACATGATGCCAAGTACAATGCTTTAGAAGCCACATATATGTATATGTAATCTACATGCATATATGTATGCATACATATGTATATACACACATACATCTCAGTTCTCTAGAATTGTGGTTGGTCATTGGATTGATCAGGGTTTTTAAGACTTTCAGAGTTGTTCATCTTTACAATGTTTTTATTATTGTATAAATTGTTCTGGTTTTGATCACTTCACTCTGTATCAGTTCATGCAAGTCTTCCGAGGGTTCGCTGAAACCTTTGATCATTTCTTACACCACAGTGGTGTTCAGTCATTCCCAAATTGATGGGTATCCTTTCATTTTGCAGTTGTTTGCCACCAAAAAAGAGTGCTCTATAAATATTTTTGTACATATAAGTCCTTTTCCCATTATATGTGTGTTTGTATAATACATTAGTTGTATTTTTCCCCTTTTGTCCTTGTCATGTTATCCTCTTCACTGTTATCTTCCCAGGGGCATGGACTGTATCATTTTCTGTCGTTGTCTCTCTAGCATCTATTACAGCACTTCACATAGAGTAGGTACTAAAACATTTGTTGAACTGTATTCCTCTTATATTCAGAGAACACAGGATAAGCCCTTTCAGATTTGACCATTACAGAAATAAATCCATATTGGAGAATTATCTTTAAGGGTATAATTCTTTTCCCAGGTTCTTATCTCCATCAGTTCCTTCTTTCCTTCTTTCCTTCATTCCTTCATTCCTTTCTCTCTCTCTCTCTCTCTCTCTCTCTCTCTCTCTCTCTCTCTCTCTCTCCTTCTCTCTCTCTCCCTCCCTCCCTCCCTCCCTCCCTCCTCCTCCTCCTTTTCCTCCTCCTCTTCCTCATTCTTCTTCTTCCTCATTCTTCTTCTTCTTCTTCTTCTTCTTCTACTTCTTCTTCTTCTTCTTCTCCTCCTCCTCCTCCTCCTTCTTCTACTCCTCCTCCTCTTCCTCCTCCTCCTCCTCCTCCTCCTCCTTCTTCTTCTTCTTCTTCATCTTCTTCTTCTTCTTCTTCTTCTTCTTCTTCTTCTTCTTCTTCTTCTTCTTCTTCTTCTTCTCCTTCTCCTCTCTCTGTCTCTCTCTCTCCCTCTCTCCTCTCTCTCTCTCCACCCTTCCCTGTATTTTTCTGACTCTATCTCTCTCTGTGCCTGTGTCTCCCTGTTTCTGTCTCTTTGTCTCTATCTGTCTGTCTCTCCCTCCTTCCGTCCCTCTCTTCCTCCATCCTGCCTTCCTCCACCTTAGAGAATTGCTTCCCTTGTGCTGGGTGGCCCACTTAGAAGACATTTCCAGCACAACCACCAGTTTAAGTTAATGGGGCTGACCCCTATTTGCAGATGTTGAAAAGGAGACATTTTGCATTTAGTTCTGCATTCTTCCACTCTAGATAACCTTTTTCTAATTTCAGGCTAGCTGGAAATATGGAAATCCTTATTCCTGGAATCTTATCATAGATGTTTCCCCAGCCTAAGGAGAGATCCTACCCACTGAGCAGCTTGCATTCAGGCAGAGGATTTAAATAGGCACACTACAGTGCTGTGGATGCAGGCACCTAACATCCCTCCTTGCATGGATTCTCTTGCAACCACTAAATTCCCAAACAAACTTGGGCATTGCACATGCTTCATGATGACTTTCTCTATCCAGTTCCTGGCCCTTTCTCCTTGGCAAAAGGAAACCTTTACCCCATTATTTGGAGACATAGCAAATAGAACAATGTGTCCATCTGCAGACTCTTCCCTGCCAGCTAGAGAAAAGTCTTACCTGGCGCTTGACTGGGAAGCCACTTGAGCTTCAGGTGATCAGACCCACACTTTACAAGCTCCGGGTCATCAACAGTTGCACAGCACAGCGGCCCCGGATCGGGGAATGTTTGCTTGTGTTATGAAATGTGGTGGAGGCAGAATGCACACCGGGGATTAGTTCATTTTAGCAAACTTGGCAGAACCTCCCTGTGACCTAAATAGAATACCTTGCTCTACATAAAGCATGCATCAGGGTATTTCCTGATTTATTCATGAAAGGTTTGCTTTACAAAGGCATTTGGAGCAGTGTAATCTCAAAGTACATGATACATAGAGCTGGCTTCTCAGGTGGGGTAGGCACAAACTGCTGTGATGTATGGACTCTTTACGGCTTGGTCCATTCAAATACCAGATGTCAAGGGTTACCTAGTTTAGGAGAAGAAATGAGACCGAATCCTCAGAGCCTCTGGCAATGGCAGAGAGACACTGTGTCCCTCTGAGGTGAATAATTGATAAAGGAATGGAAAAGGAAGCCTGCTGAATGAATTAAATCCTCATGTATTAAAGGGTCTCATGGATTCTTTGTGGGTCCTCCTAGAGAAATCTACCTGATATGAGCTAGGGGGCCCAGGCTCTCTTTTGCCCCTTTCTCTGAAAAAGGGGAAATGCACTCATTCCTCTCTGATGGAAGCAAGGGAGTGAAACAGTGACCAGCATGCAATGCCTCTCATTATGTGTTTATCTAACGCTTTATGTGCATTTCATGTTGGGGTATTTTTAACAACAGAGCAGATGGGGCTGGTTGTTTGCAAAGAAGTTTTATTTTGGAGCTTTGGGAAGAGATTGGGGTTAATTTACAATAAAATGAAAGTGACATTTGTAAAGATGGTCAGAGTGGAATGCCAGGATCCATTACACTGATAACCTCACAAGTACCCAGGCTTTCTACACTGGTGAGTTAATGTTCAGATCCCATCAGCATCACTCGCTGGATGGATTGCCACTTTATGGCAACTTCCCAGGGGTTTCAGCATGCCAAGCATCTTCTAATAAGTAGGGCAAGGAGAGATGGCATAAAAACTTTGCTTTGTTGCCTAGAAGTTTGAGAAAAGCCAGCACTGATCCATCTCTAGGTTTCAGTAACTGGGGATGCTCATTGTTTGTGACTTGACTTAGAGTCCAAGTTGGGATTCTTCATGAATTTTAAGTTAAAGCCACAGAGAGAAATCATCGGAAAAAGCAATTGGGACTGGAATGGCCTATTCAATGAATGGATTGAGCTATGACAGGACTGTTGTTTCTCCTTAGTCTCTAAAGAGAGTCTATCAGGATTGGAGAACTAAACTGTTGGAGAACTAAACTGGTTCTATGGGAAGAAGTCACTAAGGTAGAGCAACTAACAGAAGAAATTCTCTGAATGACTTCCCATCAAGATACTGCCTCACCAATCCAGTGACCTCCATGTGTCAAGGTAGGGAAAATCCAGGGAGCTCTTGCATGGACTTCAGTCTTCCCTAATCTGGAAGACCTTTGGGTAGAACTGGGGATAGGGGGACTGGATTGAGTGGTTGATCCCAGAACAATCTTAAATCTTTCGGTCAGTTAGAACTTCCTTGGTCTCTGCTGGACTTATTCCATTTTGGATCTGCAATCTTAACAGTGACTAGAAGTCAGGCTGTCCTTTAAAAGGCCTTTTTCTTGAGGAGAGGGAGAAAAGGAAGGAGGAAGGGAGGAATTCCTTCCAACATAGGTATGTTCCTTTCCCAGATCTGGTCCCATATGGAGCAGCATTTCTGAAGGTAGTGACCTTGAAACTAACCATCTTGGTTCTAGATGAGCCAGAACAAATGTTCAGCACCATTAAGGTAGATTGTGTGTTTCTGTGGAATTTGATCCAAGGCCTTCTTATCCCCATGTCAGTGCTATTCTATTATAACAAAATGCCTAAAGGGAAGGGCTTCCTACTGATGATTTTTGAGATCCTGTCTACCTACAAATCCTATGATTCTACAAGACCACAGCAGAGCAAGAAAGACTTATGTAACCATTGGAAATCTGTACCCATGGTGATCTTAAATTTCTGCCCTTACTCATTTTCTCTTGTGGAACTGAAGTTTCAGTTAGTACTGTCTCTCGGCACTCTAGGAGAGGAGAGATTGAAAGCAAGTTAAAAATATCCCTCCCACCAACCCTTCTATTTTCTGGGCTAAAAGTCTCTAGTTCCTTCCATTGATCCTTATTGAACATAGTTATTCATCCCCTTGTGGTCCTTTCATCTTTCTCTGAAATTCCTCTAGCTCAATATTATTCTATTTAAAACATGACATCCCGAAGACAATAATCTGGATGTGGTCTGACCATGGTAGAATACAATGGGGCTCTAACCTCATTCATTCTGGATGCTGTGCTGATATCAACACAAGGTCTTATTAACTTTTTTGGCTTTCATGTCCCACTGTTGAATCACATTGAACTGAATTCACTAAAACCCAGGATTCTTTTCATATAAATTGTTGCTTAGTCATTTCTCCTCCATCTTGCACTCCCCAAGTGTGGAACATTGCATTTATTCAATTGAATTTCTTTTTAATAGATTCAGTCCATCATCCTGGCCTTTTGAAATATTTTTGAATGCTGATTTTTTGATCTAACATATGAACTATCCTTACACCTTCAAGTTATCCATAATTTGATAATCATAATTTATGTACTTTTATTAGAGTCATTGCAAAAAACACTGGATGGGACAGATCCCTGGGGCCCTCCACATGAAAACTTCTACTAGGTTGATTTCAATCTATTAACCATTACTGTTTGGATCTGACCATTCAATTAATTCCTACCTAGCTATATATACTTTGCAGTGCTATCATTCAATCCATATTTCTCTATCTTGTCCTTTGTCAAATATCTCACTGAAGTTCAGGTATATTTGATTTACTGTATTTCCTTCATTTGTCAGGCTAGAAATGCTATACTCCCTTAAAATGTGAGGCCAGTCTAATATGATACATTCTTGATGAACTCATAGTAGCTCCTAGGAATCACCATGTAACTCTCTGACTTCCTCACCAGCCATCCCATTAATGGCCACGAGAAATCAATCATATTTGCCTTCCTTTCCAGGTATTGTCTACTATGAATTTCCATGTGCTCCTCCTACTATTCTTCTGTCCATGTCTGTGGGATCTGGCTTAAATAGAAGTAATTTGCAGCCTCTTTTTTTCATTTTTAGTATGAAGCTTGATTCTTCTGCTATCAAATTTTCCTCAGAGTGACCCAAGGAACATTCTAATGTCTATAAGAGTTGCAGTTCAGGTGACAATATGCATGTTTCTTAAACAATGACACTTGACCTCTCTAGGGTTATTTTATATCTGTAAAATGAGGGCAGTAGGGTGGTCTAGACTCTAAGAACCCTGCCCAGTCCTATGACCTCTGCCCTATGGCTTTCCTTTTAGGAAAGGAGGCTCTGGCATATAGCAGTAACAAAATTCAGTCCTAAGGAATGATTTCCTAGTTTGCTCATAGAGAAACATCTAGGGCAGGAGTCCTGGGGGGCCGGGAGGTGGGGGTAGCAGGGTCTGGTAAAACCTGTAGATCCCTTCTCAGAATAATTTTTTTAAATCCATAAGATATAATACATAGGATTACAAAGGAAACCAATTATATTGCGTTACATACTCTATGTTAAGAACCCCTGAAGAATGTAGGGCTCAAGTCCATCTCAAACTCTGGGTAGGGGCTTGGTAAGGGAGATTAGGATGCAAATTAAAATGTGTCTTCCTCCAAAACCACCATTTTTATACTGATAAACTCAAATTAAAATGAATATCAAGGAAAGCCTTGAAGGAATAAAGCACAGAAGACAAGAGTGGGCAGGGGTGGATATTAGAAGTGGTGATTCCACCCACTTGACCTTGGTGATGACATAAGGAACAAGTTTTAGGACATTAGAACTGGAAGGGACCTCAGAGTTCTTCTCTTCCAAAGCCTTCTTTTTATAGGATGGACTAAATGTATGTGGGTTTATAAACTTCAGGTTTTTATTAGTAGCATCTGACAGAGCCAACACCTTCTCATTGCCTTCCTTCTCTCTCTCCCAGTCACTGCCCAGGAGACTAGTTGTTGCAATGCTGGAGGGCCTTGATTCATGGTACCCTGGGGATGGCTCTGGTTTCACATGGAGGGTGTCTTAGGCCTTTATGGGGAATCTCACCATTAGCTTAGCCTGCGTCATTCCTGCATTCATCATTAAAGTTCTGGAAAAAGCTCCACCCCATGACAACTTCCTTCAGCGCATGGGGCAGCTGGGGCAGCGCCTAGTTGTCTGACAAGCCCAGCTTTCTTTCCTTGAAAAGGATTTTCTCCTTGGACTTTCTTGCAGGTCTGGGAAGCCAAGAGTTAACCACAACCCTGCTAAGAGCAGGAGAACATGAGGTTTCCATTAACCAGTGGTATGTGGACAAGTGGTATAAGCATGGATTATGTGGTAATAAAAACACACTGGGCAGTATTTATGTCAGAGGCCTCACTTCACTCCTTCCCTGCCTCCCCAACACATTGGAATCAGGAACTAATGACTCTCTAGGTTGTGATTGCTGAAGCAGCCTAGGGTGGACTTCCCTCTCCAAATTTACTCAACCTACTATGGCATCCTCATCTCAGATAACAGCCCCCAAAGAGCACTGATCATAGAGGACTGTGTTTAACAATGTTTCTGGACCAGAAGCACTTTGAACAATCAAGTCCTTCCATTTGGACTAGCTCCAGAGAGGACCAGCTTAGAGTCTGTGACTCCAGAAGGACAATTCCTGGAGATAAGCAAGGAATAGACTCTAGAAGGAAGGGAAATTCAGCTGGGGAGGGGGAAGAGTAGATTGAAGTATCTCTGCTGAAAGCCTCATGGAGGCACCATGCCATAGAAGAAAGGGGAGTAGGCTCAGAATTAGGAGAGACCTGATTTGAATCACGGCTCGAATATTTACTAGTTGGGTCACTTGGTTTCTCTGAACCTCATTCTCCTCATCTGAGAAATGGGGATAATGATATGTATGCTATTTACTTCACAGATGTTGTTGCAAGAACAAAAGCTTCATAAATCTGAAAAAGATAGGTACTAGGACTGTGATTTGATACAGAGAACTTCCAGGTAAGGAGACTCCCACTATCAAGACAAATCTACACCTTCTGTATAACTTATAATCACAGAGACTTGCCTAGTGTCCTAAGAGTTTAAGCGACTTGCCCTGGGTCACACAACTAATATAAGTCAGGTAATATTTGAGCCTGAGTCTTGCTGACCCTGAAGCTAGCTCTCTATCCAGTACCCCTACAGTTCCAACTCTGTAGACCTTAAAGTACAATAGGCATGTGAGCTATTGTAAAGAGCTCTCTTTGCTCTAATGAGCTGTGATGGAAGAAGAAGAGGTACCACCATATTGTCTCCACTCCACTCTTTCCAATGTAATCCAGTAGCACCACTCTGGTGCCCAAAGCTGAGCTACACAAAGGACCACATGGGCCTCTGGCCAAGGACCAGCAGGTTAGTTCATTCTTTTGAGATGCTAGCTAGATCAGGAGCAGAGATTGTTGATTATTGACCTCTGCCTTCAAGCCAGTTTCCCAGCAATGTAACATGAGGCATCTCCTGAAAACTCACCCTGAAGCATCTCACCTTTCAGAAGCTCTTCCCAGTGATGCAGCATCTTAGGAATGTGGATAGTCTTTTGAGCAGAAGTAGTCCAATCCCAGGGAGATACTAATTTAGAAGGGAAGTCACAAAGGCTCTTCTTTTCCAATCTGTCAATCAGACTATGACCTGGAATAATGGTGGAACTCTAGGAAGGTGGGGCCTTGGGCAAAATTACATGGTTTGGCTTTTCCCACTCAACCGGGCCTGACCTCCAGTCTTTTTGTCCAGTCAATTCAGCTCTGATGTTAGTACCTAAGAAAATAATGGACTGAATGAAGGAGAGACACTAAATTGACAGCTTCCTTTATTCATTCTCCAGCATCTGTTGGTATCACAAATATACTCTTGGTGGTTGCTCCTCATACAGTGGGAATGGCTTTGGTTAAGCTACCTAAGGAATTAGCCCCTGTTCACTGTTCTCAGTTTCCAGAGAACCAGAAAAGACAGCTAGTTCTCTTGCAGCATAGAAAGAGATGGAACAGGGTGAAAATCAGGTTTTAGGAGGCCTACTCAAGCACACCCTTACCCATGCCTCCAATTATACTCTCTTGAAGGGAGGCTCTAGGTAAGAATGTTCTGGCTCATATCTGCGGCTAGTGACAGGCCTGCTGCACAGCTGTAGCCCTCAGAAAGCATAGAGGTCAAGAGAAATCCAGAGTCACTTGTGGCCTGTGGCCTGGACTTGAGACTGTTCTTATTGGAGGGGAGCTCAGTCTCCTACCATGAAACCCAACCTCCTTATTTGAGTAATAGAGGGAGAAACTGAGGCCTCGAGAAAGGAAAGAATGTGTAGAGCTCCTGAACAAACTACAGCAGGTCAACAGTTTCCCAAACATCAGCTGAAACAGAGTGCTCCAACTTGCTGTAACCCTATCTACTGTGTGCACAAGAGACTTCTTTGTACAGCAGAGCACTCTGCCTGAAAACAGAGGCCTCCACAAGGCAGGGGAAGCAGGTGCTGCCCTGACGTCCTCTCACTGGAATCTGATTACCAGTTGGGTTACTTTTTCTTCTGTCTATTTGATATGGCTGTCCAGGAAGACAGTGCTGATGATGCATTCTTAAGCCAAGCACTGACAGAAATCAGGTGTCCTCACTTCATAAAAGAAACATTAACCCATCAAATGGGAGTTGGCTGCAGCAATGCTGACAAAGATGTAACTAGCAAGCATTCCACAGGGCCCCAATATGTGCAGTGTTTTCCTGATTTAGGGGCTTTTCCGGGCTTTCAAATCTTAGAGATAGGAGTTAAAGAGGCTGGAGCTGAAGAAGGGAAGGATGGAAGAGACTGGGGTGGGGAATGAGCAAGGTAAGGAGGGTTAAAGGAAAAGGATTTGAGAAGGAAAGATCATCCCAAATGGGGGGGGGGGAGAGGGGATGGAAACATGGGAGAGAAGGACAGGAAGAAGAAAGAGTGAAGCCCATAGGGGTGCATGGATGGGTTAAAAAGATGCAGGGAAAATCAGTATGCACAAACTTTTACCAAACGGTCCAGGGCTCTGAGGATAATTAAAACCTAAATTAATATCTGAGGATAAGTAAAACCTAAATGCAAAGGAATCCATTTTGCCAATACTGCTTCTTTGAACTAAACAAAGGGTTTTGGGAAGCCACAAATCCCTCCCTCTACGGAAACAAAGCTTTCAGAGATTTAGGTTTATGTGGCCCATATGCCTGCAAGCAAAAGCAGAATGGAGATCCCAAACCCACCTCAAAAGCAGTTCCCCTGTAAGTGCAGGAGGTCAGAGTTTGACCTTAGAATAGTGCTTTAATGACCCTTTTGTAACACTCAAGAGACCATTGTATTTTGCTCGGCCTTAAGCTTTTGAATCCCAGTAGTGTGGGGGAGTTGAAAGGGTACTAGCTACCTAGGAATGAAAGGCCCAGGATTTACTCCTTGTGCCCTGAGTCCTCCAAGTGCATTGCAGACTCCTCCACACCACTCTGCTCATCTAATATTACCTAGACATAGGTAGAAGACAAAGAGTACACAGGATTTGTAGTCAGAGAACTTACGTTCAAATCCTATCTCTGCAATTTACTGTGTGACCTTGGATAAACCACTTAACATCTCCAAGCCTCAGTTGCTCCTTTCTAAAAGTAGTACTAGATGTCCTGGACTAGATGTTCTTTATTATTCCTTCCAAATCTGAATCTACCATTCTTTGACCTTTAATTCCAACCCATTTCCTTCCTGAAGTCACCCCCAATAGCCTCAGTTGATCTGAACATCTGAAAGTATTTGCTTAGATCTCTCAGATTATTTATCTTTTTATGTATCTGTTTCAACTCTCAGAGAGATAGTAAGGTATCTGAGGGTAGAGAGATTTAAGGTACATGCACGAATACATACATGTGGCATGTGCATGTCCAGGCACAAGGGCACCAAACTCTGTTTTTCTAAACCCCGTGGACAACAAGTGAGGTTCATGTGTTAGTGAGGAACTGGAGGTGGAGTTCTGGTGAAGACAAGCATAATTAAGATAAAGGAGTTTTGATAGCAGAGAATATTATGTGGGTGCTGGATGCCAGAGGGACAAGTGAGAGGAGTAGAAAGATAGAAAGAGACTAAAAAAACAGAGAAGAATATTCACTGAACCATAGGGTCACCAAGTTGTAATGTACCTCGAAGGTCATTTAACTTAATGATCATCCATCTGCTCCTTGAACACCTCTAGTAGTGGGGGACTCATTACTATGTGATGGTTTATTCCATTATGGGACAGTTATAATTGCTAGGAAGTTCTTCCTTTATTAAGCCAAAATCTGTTTCCCTCTAACACCCTATATTGGTCCTAGATCTGGCCTCTTAAGGCCAAGCAGAATAAATTCGATCCCTTACTGCAATAATTCTTTAAACTTAATTTACTTTGTAGTTTTGCCTGAATGATGATGATGGTGATGATGATGAAGATGATGATGATAGCTAGCATTTATACAGCACTTTAAGGTTTAGGCATGCCAGTTGCCTAATAAACTGGGACTAGATCCCTTTCCTTAGCTTAAGGCTGGACTCCTGAATACCTGGGGAGATAGACTTTTATACATTAAAAATAATCAAATAAGACCAATTAATTAAAAGGAAACAGTACAACATTAGGTAATATGATTTCTAATTGGAGGAAAGATTAGGGGCTTTCCAAGTTGAGAGGGGGAGAGCGAATAGATGCAATTCCCTGAAATCAGAAAAGAGGTGTCTAACTCCCCCACTGTCTATAATTCTAATTATGTACATATGCAAAATCCAATAGACTTGGCTTATAGCTAAGTAAGCCATGGGGGGAGTGGGCTGCCCACTCCCCCACAAATTAAAAAGGATAAATTAAGAGAACTGAGATTAAGATAGAAAGTGATTAATTGTGTGAACCTCACTGACTCCATCTTGTGACTCAATTCTGGAACTAGATCAGTTCCCTTTCCATTCAATTATGGGTCTAGTCAAACTTCTGTCCTGTGAAAAACTTTATTTAATTGTGAGAATTAGGAGAAAACCTTATTGTATTGTTTGAACTTAGGCTTGTAAAACTGAGAAGCTGGACCACTTCTGCCTGCTGTTCAAAGACCCTTATCTAAGGACCTAGGTTATGCTGACCAGAAATTGTCATATCCAAACATTGATGTAAGGAGTTTTCTCACAATTGTTCATCTCAAGCAACATATATGTCTTAGCTTAAAACTAGCCCCATACTGATGGATGAGTTATTGTTTCCATGTTTCTTTAAGTGTATACAGACCCTTGGGGGCTGTAGGATACCTCTTTTTCTGATTTCAGGGAACTGCATCTATTCACTCTCTCCCTCTCAACTTGGAAAACCCCTAATCTTTCCTCCAATTAGAAATCATATTACCTAATATTGTATTGTTTCCTTTTAATTAGTTTGCATTTTCTGATTGTTTTAATATATAAAAATCTGTCTTTCCTTGTATTTGGGGGTCCAACCCCAAACTGAGGTGGGGGGCAGCCCAGATTTGTTAGGCAATTGGCATAGATTGTTTAATAAATCAAAATGCTTAGAAACTTGAACCTTTGTTTCCTCAGTCATCTCATCCTTCACACCCATAGTATTGAGAGAGAGGCAACATGGAGTAGTAGATGGAGCTCTGAACGTAGAGTCAGGACACTTGGGTTCAAATCCTAACTCAGACATTTATTGGTTATGTGATCAAAGGCAATTCACTTAACCTTTCAGAGGAGGTTTCCTTATCTGTAAGATCATAGGAGTTTTGTTACCAACCTCAAGCATTATATAAATGTAATTTTTTTATTATTGTGTTAGAATCAGGTCACACCCAAGTCTCTTGAGTGCACATACCTGACTGCTGCCTGAAATATTTTCTATACTGCCATTGAAGTTTCTAAGTCTCAAATGTTCTCTCTCATCAGATCGGCCTTCTAATATCCCTGGCTTCCTTTAATCCCAACTAAAATCCTTAGCCTTCCTGGATTCCTCTTCCTTCTATTTCCTATCTAGTATATATATATATATATATATATATATATATATATATATATATATATATATATATATATATAAACATATGTGGGTGTGTGTTTATATATTGTCTCTACATTTACATTGTAAGTTTCTTGAAGGTAGGGACTGTCATTTGCCTCTTTTATTTTCCCCAGCCCTTAGCACAGTATTTGAGGCCTAGCAGGCACCAAACACATGCTGATTGATTGGTTGATTGCCAAAGTAAGAGTTGGGATAGAAGATTTTGTGTGGAAAGCTGTGAACTTCAGCCTATCCCAAGTGAACCCAACCTTTCCACCTAGGTAGTCTGATTTCTTCCCATCCAACCTGTCCAGGGCAGCTGACTGCCTTCCAATCTTGTCACTCCCTTATTCTCTGAGAAGAAGGAAAGAGAATGAGGAAGGAGAAAGAAGAGGAAACAATATGGGCTAAAAGGCTATTGATTGCTGGAGGAAGGTAGATCAAACTCCTGCTTTTGGGCCACCTTCCTATATTGGCTTCTCTAGCCTCCAATATTTGATGGAATCTTAATGCTATCAGTATGGGTCTTCCTGCCATTGGTGCAGATGACATCCACCTCTCATTCTTTTCAGTGCTTAGTCATATCCTTCCACAAATGTTCAAATGAGGATTGACCAAATGCTCTGGTCCCTCTCTGGAGGTCTTCAATTCATTCTTTTGAATATTTCATGCATGCTAGTACAGCTTCCAAACATTTGGCACATCTGTTATCCCTTAATTCTCCCTAGATGACTGACCCTACTTTTCCTTTCATGAACAACCCTGATGATGTCTTTTACACTGGCCCTTATGTTAGAGTTAATTGTGTGAGCTATTTGTTAATTGTGTAAGCTATATGCTGCAGTCTATTGGCACCTACCAAATGCCTCTCTGTAGTCTTTTGGGTCATTTGCAATTTTGATCCTTTTGACATCATGGTGTTCCATGCTGTGTAGTCATATAGCATCATAAGGAGAATATTGGTGTTAATAACATGGGCTTTTGGTAGCAAGCAATCTTAAGCATCCTAAAAAGCCTACATATACTCCATCTTTATTTATGGTGTCACAGTGGAAAGGATGCTAGAGAGGGATAAGGAAAACCCCCATTATCATTTAGACACCCTACTTACTTTGTGACCTTGGGGAGGTTACCACATATCTCTAGTCCTCAGTTTTCTCATCTGTTAAATGAGAGATTGGATTAGTAATCTCTTTCTAGACTCCACGATTGCAATCAGAGGTGTCAAACATGTAGCCCTCCCCCTCCCCCAAGTGTTGCCCAAACCAGATTAAAATGGAATTGGGAAATAATTAAAAAAATAAATAAAAATACAATAAACCATAGATAATGTTAATATGTGGTTTTCTGTCAATATATACCTGTGGGAATCTTTATCCATGATTTAGTGGCCCTGGTGGTAATGATACTGATGGTTATATGCAAAATCTAAGGAAGAGGTTCCCAGATAAAAGAAGCTACCATGCAGAAATAAGGAAGAGAGAGCAGAATTTGGAAATCCAGGGACTTCTTCAGATTAAACCAGATTAAGTGCAATTGGGAAATATTTAACAAAATAAAAATACAATTAACCATAGATAATGTCAATATTTGGTTTTCTAAGTCAATATATACTTGTGAGAATCCTTATCTATGATTTAGTGGCCCTGGTGGTAATGATACTGATGGTTATATGCAAAATCTAAAGAGGGGTTGGGGGGATAATAGAAGCCACCACACATGAATAAGGAAGAGAGATCAGAAGTCAGAAATCTAGGGACTTCTTCAATGGAGGAAGAGTTAAAGAGAGGAACTGTCCATCTTTTGCTGAACTTGGGAAGGAAATAGGAAGAAGTTAATAGAATGTTTGAAGTGTGTGCAGCTGCAGTGGGACCTGGAGACAATGAACACTTTGCAAAGAATATTTAGCCTACATCTCATGCCAGAGGAGGAAAAAAAACAACTTGCTTTGGCACCACAGTTGATAGCAGGGATGTGGCTTAAGCACAGACCCTTTCATTTGCAGGTGAAGAGAAGACAGCTATAGCAATCTTGTTGGCCTCACACTCTTTTCTATCCTTGCTGGACCTTATTTTAAAAAACCCTATTCACTGCATTGCTGCAGGGGCATTGATTATTAACCAAAAAAATTTAGCCAGTCCGGGAAGTATGGAGCTGCTTAAGAGACCATAGAAGAGGCTCCAAAATAAAGAAAGAAAGAAAGAAAGATTGAACC
Source organism: Trichosurus vulpecula (assembly GCF_011100635.1). Lineage (NCBI taxonomy): Eukaryota > Metazoa > Chordata > Mammalia > Diprotodontia > Phalangeridae > Trichosurus > Trichosurus vulpecula. The sequence continues at coordinate 102,503,822 of NC_050581.1, forward strand.
CTCCAGCCTTCTAAGATTAACCATCTCTTCCTTTTTCTTTGGGCAAGAGTAAAGATGAATCTGAAGAGTGGCAGGACCTATAGAATTTTGCATTCCATTCAAATGCCACCCACAGCTTCTATTGGAGGGTCTCCGGTATGGTCAGGTTCTTTTTTTCAAGGGAATAGCCGGTGTCTTTTAATTAACTCCTAGGTCAGCCATCCCAGAGGTCTCAAGCTCTTGAGATAATTTCAAGCAGGTCAAACCTTTGACTTAATTCCAAAAGCGCTTAAATTATCTTACCTAGTTTTTCCCCCCAATTGTTCTCAATGCACAATTGACCTTGGGCTGGCCCTCTCCTCAAAATAGATCAAACAAATTTGTCTCTCATTGTGACCATAATACCTGGCTCTTTTTTAAATAGGTTTCTGCTGGTGCGAGACTTGTGGGTTCTTGTGTCACTAGTATTTTATTAACATACTCTAAGGCCATTGGAAATTGCATATATGCACAGGAATGTATCCCTTTAGTGAGACCTGTCACCTTACAGGGATTTTAAAGGGAGGCCTACTGAACTGCACATCAGTACATGTGGACATTAGCTGTAGATTAGACTGTGAATTGTTTCATGAATCAGACTTTTAGAGGAGGTTGAGAAGCTTCTTCCTTGAAATTCTTGGTCTTGGTAGGATTGTTAAACACAGCATCAAGGAGATCATTTGAAATGTCTGCCACCTCGCAATCTAAAGATAGTATCAGGGAGAGACTTTTATACAGGCATCTGGTAGGCCCTAAGAAATGAGAAAATGCTGTGCCATATCAGCAGGGATTGTTATTAATGTATGGTTGTATAATATAGGACTAATTACAACCTTATTTAGTGAACATACTATTATTGAACTTTGTCTTTAGTCTAAGCAAGGGAGGGATGAGAATGGTGATGGGACCCACAAGCATAGGCATGAGGGATCACTTGAGATAATTTGGGAATGTTAGCTTGAGGAGGAAAAGATTTAAGAGAGACTCAATTGTCATCTACAAATGACTTTCAGCTACACGTGCAGTGTATTCTCTATGGTCCCAGAGGATAGAATTAGGAACAGTAGCCAGGGGCCAGGGAAAGCAGAAGAGTGATCAGCTCAGAGGAGAAAGTGCTTAGTGCTTAGCAAGGTCTCAACATAAATGGGTTACTTAGGGAGTAGTGAGGTTCCCATTACTTCAGCAAGTGGTTGGACTGGATTATCTCTAGGCATCTTCTGACCCTAGGCTGCTTTGATTGTCTGATTTCTACTTATTCCAGCCTCCTGCCTTCACCATTGGTCAAAACCAGATCCTGCTGAGCTAAGGCAAAGTCTACATGCTGATGTGACTCAGATGATAAAGTTTTGTCACTTAATCTGCAGCCAAAGCATTCATAAGAAGGAAGTTGAATGGGGATTGGAGAAATCAGATGAGCCCAGCTTTCCTTTGGCACTCAATGCTTCCTCTTTTTTTTCACTCCACCGGGCCTAAAGGAGAGAACAAAACACCTTCCAACCAAACAGAGAGGAAAACGCAGCTCTCACTGAAGGACAGTACCTAGAACATACAAGATGGCTTGTGATTGCTCAAGGTGCCAAAGAGAGGATTTTTGATTCATAATGTATCCAAATAGTTCCTCAAATGAATAACAGCTGTTTGAATTAGCTCAGCTGTGAAAAGCATTCCCAGACCCAGGAGCCTGAGCCCAATCTCTTGTGTCTACTCCCTATTTTTCTTTTATTTCAGTTTTCTGGACAGTATACATTTTGAGAAAAGTGGAAGGTATTGACTTCAATTCAGTTTAATTCAAGAAGCATGTAGTATGTGCAAGGAACATATGAACACAAAATGGAACAATCCCTGACCCCATGCTGCCTATACACCTTAAGCATTTATTCACAATCCCAAAGGATGTTTCTTCTGGGGACTATTCTTGTGAAACAGGCCAGAGCACACAGGTAAGAACCAGGGAGCAAAGCTAGTTTAGACCAACATAACACATGCAACAAATAATGACAAAGTACATTTCTATAGTATTTTATCAGACTTGTAGCCTAAGAGTCACCATTCACTCTTCCCTCTCATTTCAGCCCCACTTCTGCTCCCATTCAATCAAATACTAAATCCCAGCTTTTCAGACTTTTCTGAAACATCTCTCCCCCTTATGTGCTCTAGCCAAATTGTCTACCTTCCTGCTCCTCATAACATGGAATCCCATCTCCTTTCTCTGTGCCTTTTCATAGGCTGACCCTTTGTATCAGCAAGGCAATAATCACAATATAGACGATAATTGTCAAAATGCCTATGTGGTTCTGTATCGCAAAATATATGAGACTCTCCACGTAAAAGGTAGAAGAAGTGAACCACTTATTCAGACACCAGAGGACCAGATCCCATAACCAATACACCCAATCCATCACAGCAGCAAACAATTAGATACACAATATCACTGCAGAGAACCACTCCATCCCATAATCTTCCCACCCCCCTGCTGGGGCCTTCCCACAAACACACTCACAGCCACCACAGCACAAGCTCTAACCATAGTAACTGCTCTCTCAGCATTTCCAGTGACACAATTTCCTTCTCCTCTCCGCAAGCTCCTCCTACCACATGTGACTTAGGCTTCCTGTGGCATAAGCAGGTCACATGGCTTATTAATGGGTGGGAAAGATCTTCAAATCTAAATTGCTATTGCACCCTCAAGCCTAGAAAGTCCTTTCTTCTTACTTCTGCCTCTTAGAATCCTTAGTGAGAAGGGGAACAAAATTATTAAGCAACTACTTCATGCTAGGTAATGATGTTAAGCATTTTGAAAATTTTATCTCTTTTGAAATTCCCTTCATATTATAGCTCAGATCCTACCTCCTATATAAGGTCTTTGCTGATCCCTTACCCTTTTATTAGCACCTCTCCCCCATGAAATTACTTTGTATTTTCTCTCTGTGTCTCTTTGTCTCTGCCTCTATTTCTCTGTCTCTGTCTTTAGATGAGATAGATAGATAGATAGATAGATAGATGTATAGATAGATGGATAGATATAGATATGCACATACGTACACAATATATAATACGTATATGTTACATATGTGTATTATATATATGCATTTATATACTTACTTATATGTACATATTGTTCCTCCCAGAAGAATTTGTACCCTTAGAAGGAAGGAATCATTTCTACTTTTTTCTTTGTATCCCAATGCCTAGAACAATGCTTCCCACATAGTAGGTCCTTTATACAGGCTGTTGATTGTTTAATTAATATCTCATTTGATCCATACATCAACCCAAAGAGATGGGGAATTAAGGTGAAATAACCTACCCATTTTCACATTGTTAGTGAATAGGAGAAACAATACAAACCTAAATCTTTTGGCCTGGAGTCCAGTGATTCTTCCTGCGCATACAGATGTGCAATGGACTCAGTTTATTTTTAATCGCTATATATGTGCGTGCTCTCTCTGATATTTGATATTTGCATGATATTTTTTTGAGTTGTATGGGGTCACTGAGAAGAATAACCTTTCAACCTATTATCAGATCAGGCTTTGGTAGAATCCAATTTAATTCACTCAATATTTATTAAGCATCAACTATGTGTAAGACCCTGCATAAATGCTAGGGATACTAAACAGGTTAAAAAAGGAAATAGTTCCTGTCTTCTTGGAGTTTACATTCTACTGGAAGGGAGAAGATACAACATTTATATAAGTAATTATAAAGTATCTTAAGTAATGCAAAGTAATTTCAAGAAAAAAGAATGACAGTTTGTAACTGTGGAGGGGCAGAGTTAGGGAAGGAGAAAAGTTCTCCTCCATCCCAAACAGTTGAGCAGGAGTGGGAGGATTGAGTGGGGGGAAACAGCTGGCTAGAAGCAAGAAGACATACATTGCTAAGGGCGATGGAAAGATGGAAACAAAAGGAGCAAAGGCACCAAAACAAAAGCTCGGGCATATATTTTCCTAAGGGGTGAGACATAAGGAGGGGGAGGTTCTAGTCTAGATGGATTCTTAAGGTGTTCTGAGGGACTTTGAACAAGGCAGGTTCTTCCTGGGAAATGGTAGAAATTGTGGCAGGCTCCTCACAATATGATAGGAAGACATTCAAAATTATGTAGATAAGTAACTTTGGAATCAGAATTTTCAGGCAGGAAATGACTTTTGCCATCACCTGGTGTGATGCCCTAAGTTTCCAAATGGTAAAACTGAAGGGGAAGTGACTTGGCCAAAATCAACCAATGAGTCAGTGTCAGCCTCAGGATTCAAACATAATTTCCTCATTTGTAAAAGGAAGGAGGCTCAACTAGATGGTTCTAAGGCTCTTTTGAACAATCAAAGACTGTAGTCTAGGGAGGTCACTTGATTTGTCCAGGGTCACACAGCCAATTAGTGCTAGAGCCAGGATCTTTTACCCAGATCTCTGGACTTTCAGACCACAGCTGTCACTATCTCCCTTGGAGTTCTAAAATGAAAATGATATAGATCCCAAGGTGGTTTCACAATCTAGAGCACAGCTTTTGTTCCAGATAATAGATATTTTACTGCAGAAAATAGATACTCAGAGGAGAAACAATTCTCAAGAGACAGGAAGACATAAATTGAGAATATGAGTATACTGAGAGGTAGCTGATAGATTAGAAAATACCCTGACCTAGGAGTCAAGAGCCTTGGATTCAAATCTCACTTCTGTCACTAAAATCTGGAAGGCTTTTCTTTGCCTGTCTCTGTCTGTCTCTCCCTTTACATACATACTCCTTGTCTCTTTTTGTCTTTCTCTGTCCATCTGTCTATCTCTCTCTCTTCCCCTTTACATACAAATTCTCTGTCTCCCTGTCTCTCTCTCTCTCTCACTCTGTGTGTGTGTGTGTGTGTGTGTGTGTTTCTGTCTGTCTGTCTCTGTCTCTTTCCCTTTACACACACATTCCCTATCTCTGGTTCTTTCCCTCTCTACATACTGTCTCTCTCTCTGTGCCTGTTTCTCTCTCTCTCCCTCTCTCTGTCTCTGCCTCTGTCTCTCTCTGTCTCTGTCTCTGTCTCTCTCTCTCTCTCTCTCTGTCTCTGTCTCTGTCTCTCTCTCTCTCTGACTCTCTCTCTCTCTCTCTCTCTCTCTCTCTCTCTCTCTCTCTCTCTCTCTCTCTCTCTCTCTCCCACACACACACACACACACACACACACACACACACACACCACCACCACCACCACTACCACCACCATGTCCTCACTTTTGAGGACACCAAGGTCTGGCCGCAGGTCTGCCCCTTGTTTGGCCTTGGCCAAGTCATTCCCCTTCTCCTAGACTCAGTTTACTCCTCTGTACAACAAGGTTAGACTTGCTCTCTCAGTTCCTACTATTCTAAGGTTTGATATTAGTCAACCAGAATTTGATCAGGTTTAAAACAGTAGGAATTAGATTCATGCCAATTCCAACTCCCCTCATCAAAAAAGTGAATTATCATTTCTCCTTTAGTGTAACATTTAGGGATTTTATAATTCTAGAGAGCATGATGTCTCTTGAAGACACGAGGTGGGAGAAGAAGACAGAGTTAATCCAAAAATCATCACAAATAAACATTGAAGCATACAAGGTTGGAATAGAGATTTTTGAGATTATCTCTTCCAAGGACTCCATTTTACAGATGAGGAAACTGAGGTCCAGGAAAGGATAAGGACACACAGCTAATCATGGCAGAGCCAGAAGCACCACTCAGCTCTCCTGCCTCCCTACACAAGGTTTCCACTACATCAAGACACCGGCTCCCACTGTAGAACAATTCCATTGATGTCACTTGTGAAGCCCATTTAATTGCAGAAGATGGTGGGAACCCATTTAGACTTTGGTCCTAGGCATAGCCAAGAAGATGCATTTTGCTCAGCATGGTGCGAACTGTCAGGAGCTGGTAACTGTACAGCTACCACTGGTAACTCCACACATCAAGTCCCCTGTGATGTGCCTTCTCCAAATAATTCTAATTCCTTGAAGGCATCACTCATTCCAATTCCCAAACTCAGAGTCCTCCTCAGCCCTTCCAGTTCTTTCGCCTCCCGTAGGCAGTCAGTTGTCAAATATTATCAATTCTACCTCCATATTGGTCCCTTTCTTCATACTCTCAAGGCCACCACCTTGGTCCAGCCCTCACGAATGTTACCTAAACTATGGCATCATTCTCCTGCTTGGACTTTATGGCTTATATTCTCTTCCCTCTCCAATTCATACTCCCCAAATAGTTGTTTTTCCTTTGTTTTCTTTTTCTGAAGCACAGATGTGACCATGTCACTCTTTCCCACTCAAGAATTGTTGGTGGCTCAATACCTACAAGAGATAACATGCAAAAATCTGCATATTGAAATTTGAAGCACAACCCAATGTGGCTCCAGCCTGCCTCAGTAGAATCTACATTCCTTGAGGACAGGAACCAAAAAAAATAAAGGTTTTTTTCTATGCTCAATTCCTAGCATGGTATCTTGCATACACCTGTTGTCAGTTGTGTGACTGTTGACACTTGCTTGTTGAATTTAATTTCATTGGAACATAACAAATACATATTAAGCACCTACTTATATAAGATCTTATTCTGGGTACTGGGAATATAAAGATAAATATCTCTCTAGAAGTTTAGAATCTAATAGGGATGGAAAAAAACATGTATACAAATAAATATGGAACCAGGGAATAAAACAGAGAAATCCAGATAAGGATGAAGAGAAATTTAAGGGAGGAGAAACTATTTGCCCCTAGGGAGGAGGAGGAGGAAGAATCAGAGAAGCTTCCTGGAGGAGACAGTACCTGAGATAGGCCTTGAAGGAAGGATTTCATCATGCAAAGATGGAGAAGCCCATGGTGAAGCCTATTTCAAACCTTGGGAAGAAATGGAAGCAAACGCGTCTATGCCCCAACCTGGCACACGGCAGTCAGAATGTTTGACTCATTTGGTGCTAAGGCACATCACACCCCACATATCCCATGAGGTTCTTCTGGTACCCCAAGCAAGGACAAGCTCTTCAAACTATGGCTACAGCCTCTAACCTAAAGATGGGCAAAAGCATATAGATGGTTCTGTTGACCACAGTAACACATAGTAGTGTTGCTACCAATTACAAAGAATGTATGTGTATATGTATACACATCTATATATCTATGTATACATATATATACATATGTGTTATAATTATATTCCTATATACATATACATGCATACATACATATATAATGTGCCTCTACATATATGTGTATGTGTATGGGGAACAGCTAGGTGGCACAGAGGATAGAGTGCCAAACTTGGAGTCAGGAAGACTCATTTCCTCGAATCCAAATCTGGCCTCTTATACTTACTAGTCACATGAAACCTGGGAAAGTCATTTGCTCCTGTTTGCCTCAGTTTCCTCATCTGTAAAATAAGCTGAAGAAAGAAATGACAAACCAATCTTTGCCAAGAAAATCTCCAATGGAGTCATGAAGAATCAGAACCAATTGAAACAACTAAACAATAAATATGTGCGTATACACACAAACACTCGTTTACATATGTACACAAACACAAGAAGTTCTAAAAGTCTTAGTAGTTTTAAAACTTTAAAGCTTAAAACTGCAATAAGACGTTTGGGAAATCATGTGTATGTGCATATGAATGCATCAATAAGTACCCACACAGACCCTTTGTACATATAAATAAGAACACAAAGACCTAAAAATATCTGATGTGGTTTTATGAAGTCAATGATCTAGAAGCATCTCATCTGGTTTCACAAACCGTGAGCTTTGTTTGAGTCTTTAGATAAATGCCCATATCTCTCAGGCTAGTAGAAAAAAGAAGGGACCAGAATAGAATCCAGTGTACAGGCAAGACAGGACTTTTAAAGGCCGGAAAAAGAAAAGTTAAGATCAGCACACAAGATTAAAGAGAGAAAGGAGAGCATTTACAAGTCTATCAAAATGGCAAGAAAAGGAAGTCCTGAATAAATGAGAAAAAATGACCATTTAAAAGGCTGTCTCCCTAACAAGAGAAGGGAGAAGGAAGACAGGAAATCAAGACAAGCCTTATGAAACTAACTTCTTTAAAAAAAATGATATGGAACAAATCTTGCTTGTGTTGGTCTATCTATGGTTTCCATAGCACAACCACAATAGACCCATCCAAGAACATAGAATCAAAGAATCCTAAAACTGAAAGACCTCATAAGGTCATCTCACCCATTGGACAAGTCACTTAATCTCTCAGTGCCCCCAGGAAACTCTAAGATTTTCAATTTCAGAGGTGATGCTAATTGCATTAGCAGCCAGAGTTTCCTCAGTGGGAGTGCCCTATTGCATTGAAATCAATCTTGGAGAAACAACATGGAGAGAGTCAATGCAGGAGTCAGATAAACCTACCTTTCAGAAATGGATACAATGACATGGGAAGGACAATGACTTTGGAGTCATAGGAACATGGAGCTAGAGAAGACCTTGGAGATCATCTGGTCTGGAGATCATCTAATCCAATTTCTGCATTTTGTAAATGAAGAGACGGGGGCCTAGAAAGAACCAACATCATACATATGGCTGATATAGAATGGGAGACTGCTTCATATATAAATTGAAAGAATCAGAATAAATTGGGAGTTCTTAACCTGAGGTCCTATGTTTAGGAGGTTCTTAACCTATAATGATAGATAGATATATAAATAACTGTACTTCAATATATTTGATTACTTTCATAATGCTATATATTTTATTTTGTGCATTTAAAATATTATTGTGAAAAAGGGTCCATAAACTTTGCTAGACTTCCAGAGGTGTCAATGACTCAAAAATGTCAAGAACCCCAGGACTCAATGTTTCCTAAGGTCCTGAGAGAGTAGATGTGCCTTGTCCAGGGTCAAATAGGTAGTCAGTAGCATGGCCAGGATTTGGAAACAAGTCCTCTCCCACAAATCCAACATTTTTCCCATTACACCACAGAATCAGAATACCTAAGCTAAAATCCAGGTCATGTCACTTATTACTTGGGTCACCTGGAAGAAGATACTCGACCTCTCTGAGCTTCTGTTTGCTTTTCTACAAAATGAGGCAGCTAGGTGACCTCTAAAGTCCCTTCCAGATCCAAAGATCTTGTGCTATCCATGAGGTTCATCATGGGATACAACAAGACTAATATTATTTGTTGAGTTTTACTGACTCTCTTAGGACAGGTTGGAAGAAGGAGGTGAATGGACTGAGTATGCCTAATGATATTTGAAAGTACCACATATTAATTTCAGAATCACAGAGTCTTGAGACTTTAGAACCAAAGCCTTTTTAGAGCTGGGAGGGATGTTTAAGCTCATCCCCCTCATTTTTATAGATGAGGAAACTGAGAACTGAGAGGGGGAAATGATGGACACATCATGTGCACTCTGTATGTGCTTGTTGTAGAAGTCATTTATTGTGAGCACTAGGAAGAAAGATAAGAGAGTGTTTCAGGTTGGAGAAGGACAGGCTGAGAAGAAAACAAAGAGAATAACCAGCATCATAGGTGCGATGATTTGACAGATGATCCAAAACTATGAAGATGTTTGGTGGCAGCAGGTCTGATAGAAGCTTGATTTGAGACCAAAAAATAGCCATTTGAGTCCACATGGAATGAACAGTGCATACTGTGTCACTGAGGAAGGAGTTGACAATTCCCTGTTCCTCCAGGGAATCTAGTGCTCTTAGTAAAGGTGGTTTACCTCATACTCTGAAAAATGTGAATCCATTAAAAAAAGACTTTAGAGGAAGATGATTAAAGTTCAGAACTTTAACAAGGAGTAGACAGCTGGGGCTTTGCCTTAGGGTAAGAAACTTAAGGGGTGCCCCCTAAACCTTAGTAGTTAATAATAACAATAACAGGCGATATTTGTATAGCATGCTAAAGTTTACAGAACACTTTACCTTATATCGTTTGATTCTTACATACCCATAAAGTAGGCATTATTCTTATCTCCGTTTTACACATGAGAACATTAAGGCCGAAAGAGATAAAATGACTTATCCAGGTTTTGCAGCGAATATCTGAGGAAAGGTGTTCCCAACCCCAAGTTTAGCCCCCCTTCTACTATGCTACCTAGCTGCATCCCTTATTCCCAGGCTGCTTCCTCCTCTCTTTATAAGGTGACAGCCTTGTCCCTGGGGCACTTCCTCCCCCTTTGGTAGCTTTGAAACTTTCTTGAGGCACCCTTCTGAGAAGGATTCCAAGAGGGCTGACTCCTTCTCCCAAGTTCTGCCACTTGCCCCAAGGGCAGAAACTGCTAGGTATGGTTCTGTCAAAATGGTCAAAATACCAAGAGAATGGATAACAGAAAAGAGAGGAAGCTAGATGATACAGTGTCTTAGAGTGTTGGACTTGGAGTCAGAAAGACCTAGATTCAAATCTTACCTTGGATGCTTACCAAGTGTGTGACCCTGGACAAGTCATTTATCCTCTGTCAGCCTCAGTTTCTTCATCTGTAAAATGGCTAATAATATTATTATTGTGAGGATTATTGTGGAGATCAAATGAGATAATATATGTACAGTGTTTTGCAAACCTTACATTATTATTATATTGCTTGACTTTGCAGGACATAATGGACTCCTAGGTCTGAGGGTGACCTTCAGATGACACCTAATCAGTGCCACCATATACAAGCATCCTATGATCCCATGGATGAGTTAAGCCAATTCTTCCTGTTTGTCTCCATTCCTTTTTTCCTCTCCTCAAAAGCAGGGTGAGCCATGGATAGTGGGAGAATCCATAGCTGAGCGATAATATCTACTCCTTGTATATAATAACAGTAGCTTATATTTAGATAACATCTTCTTCATTAGAGTTGTTTTGTATTACAAAAATCAGTTATACTACTGTAAGGCACAACTCAGAGCTCAGTAGGAAATTAGAAAAGAGGAATTTGGGGCTATAGACAGATCCATCATCATCATCACCGTCATCGTCATCGTCATCATCATCATCTTCTGCAGCAGCAGCAGCCACAGGATCTCCTCAACTGTCCCTTCTTCCTCCTAAGGGCACTTACTCTTCTGGGCACTATTCAAAGGTCAAGCAGGCATCTCCCCAAATACCAATTTAGCAGCTCTCCTAGACGACACTTAATTTTGGAAGTTTCCCAGAAGAAATGATAGAAGCCCTCTGCATACTTAATGCAGAGTGAACCGGTAGTTACATGGCATATTTTAGGGCACTGATTTGGCATGGATAGTGGAATAGACCAATAGAACACCAAGTTCATTTCTGTCCTCCCTCTTAAACACTGCACTCAATACCTGCAGTGTGCTCCATGTATTAATTGATCCTCCCTATTACAGAATTTAGAGAGAAGATACCACTTAAGTAATGAGTGTAATTTGATGGGAAGGGAAAGAAGTCAGAATGTAATAGAAAGCACTAGACTTCAACTGATAAGACTCAAAGAATCAGAGAATCACCAAATTTCAGCATTGGAGGGGAGCTCAGGGTCCATCTAATACAGCCTTTATGTGAAAAAGAATCTCCAACAGCAGAATATCTAATAAATGGTCATCCAGGCTTTATCTGAAGATCTCCTAAGAGGAAAATGCACCACTTCCTAAAGGAGCTCATTCTACTTTGGAACAGCTCTGATTTTGAAGGATTTTTTTTTCCTTTTCTTAAACCAAACCTAAATTTGCCTCTTTGCTTTTTCCCACACCGTTCTCCTAACGCTGCCCTCCCAGCAAACTGGGCATGTACTGCCACATAGTATCTCTGAATAACTGGACAAATCATATAATAGTTTAAAACTATATTAATATTTTTGGGACACAGGGTATCATAAAAAAATGACTCCTCAATCCTAAAGAGAAATAGACCTTGGCATGCCTCATGAAACCAAGATAAGTAGAGGAAGAATTCCTGCCAGTGATTTTTGTTCCTTTTTACATCCTCGTAGCATGTGATATTCACAAAATTCTTTTTTAAAAATTTATTGAACACTCATATTACCAGAGAAATGACAGGTAAGTAAAACAACATATGAAGGAGGTAGCCTCAGAGTCAAAGGATTTAGGTTTGAATCTTGGCTCTGCCAATGTCTGGGTGACCTTTAGCAAGCTAGTCAATGAATAAGCCTTTATTAAGCATTGATTGTTCCAAAAGGCAGCTGGAGACTCAGTGGATAGAGCACTGTGCCTGGAGTCAGGTGGACCTAAGTTTAAATCCAGACTCAGACACTTCCTAGCTGTGTGACCCTGGGCAAGTCACTGTGATTGACTGACAAAGTGGACCCACTGGATCCATTAGAGAAGGAAATGGCAAACCACTCCAGTGTCTTTGCCAATAAAACACCAAATGAGGTCACAAAGGGTCAGACACGATTGAAACGACTGAACAACAATGTTCCAAGAACTGTGAAGACCTCAGGAAGCTCAGATTCTAACGGGGTAGACGATGTGCAAACAACCATGTACATCCAAATCACTTAACCTCTCTGACCTCAGTTTTCTCATCTGTAAAATGAATGGGTTAAAGTCAATATCAATCATCTTAGAGGCAGTTAGGTGGTATACTGCATAAAGTGCTAGACCTGGAGTTACGAAGACCTGAGTTCAAATCCAGCCTCAGACATTTACTAGCTATGTGAACCTAGATAATTCACTTAATCTCTGCCTGACTTAGCTTCCTCAACTGTAAAGTGGGAAATAGAATGAAAATAGCACCTACCTCCTGGGGTTTTTGTGAAGTTCAAATGAAATAATATTTATAAAGTGCTTACCACAGTACTTGGTGGACACTTGGCATTTAATAAATGCTTATTCCCTTCCTTCCTTCCCATAAAATTTTTCCCATTTTATATATGGGGGAATTGCAGCTGAGAAAAATTGCCGCTTAAATGGAAGAGTCAAGACTGGTGAAGATGAAGAAGAGGAGAAGAATGATGATAGTGGCTTATATTTCTCTAATACTTTAAGGTTTACAAAGAGCTTTTTGCAAAAACAAGCCTATGAGGGAGATAGTACAAGTACGATTGTCCCCATCCAACTTTAACACTAGGCCTAGAGGAGTCAAGGTGATTGAAGTCGCAGCATACAGTCAAACTTCAGAATTGTGCATCGAATTAGGCACAGAAGAAGAGGATATCCAAACATGTTGACAAAAAGGAGGACAGAGAGACGTGTTGTCCACTTTGCCCACGAGCCTCAAACTGTCGAATCAGTGATTTCAGGCCATTCTCATATTTCAAACACCTTTTGTGTGAAGTTTCTGCCCTGTCCTATATTGGTTGATGCAGGTCAAAAAATGTTTCTGAGCCCAATGTGACCTGAAGAGCTCACCTCCCTATGAAATGCAGCTGCCTAGTGGTGGATGCTCAGACAACAACTGAGTTCATTCCTGCGGAGGGAATATGTGGTTTGTGTAAGAACCTAAATTACTACAGCCGCTTATGAATCCAGCCTTTTGTTGTTCCACCGTTATAGATCACAACCTTCCCATGTCTTAGTACACAGGCTTCATGAGTTGTGATGGTTGAAAAATCCATTACTCTGTCACCAAACGGGTAATGAGACTCTCGGGGCTTAGCAAGGCTGGAGCTCTGATGACTTGGAGACAGTCCATCACCAGACCTGCACTTGTGGTGCCTTTCTAGGTAGGTAAGACTTGCATTCCACTGTTATAGCCTTTGCGAAGCCAGGGTCAGGGTGGTGAATAAAAGCAACCTAGTATAGTGAAGCAAGCATTATCTTTGGAGTGAGAGAACCTGCCTCTAATTCTCAGATTTGCTACTATAAATCCATATGACCTCAAATGAGTTACTTCTCTTCAGGTCTTAGTTTCCCTTTACTATAAAATGAGAAGATGGGGCCAAATGACCTGACGGGGCCTTTCTATTTTGTTAAAATGTTTTATTGATGCTTCTTTTTTTAAGTGTCTTTCACTGGCATTTTCCAATACCAATTTCTAAACAAAATCCTGTCTTGTAACAAAGAAGTACAAGTAAGTAAAAAAGAAAAAAAAACATTGGACATGTCTAATGGTGTATGCTTCATTTTGTGCCTATACACTCAACCGCCTCTCTGACAAGGAAGATCTATTTCACTCTAAGTCCTATAGCGACATTTCTGTGTTCAGAGTTCTGATTCCAAAAGTCCCTGTCAGCTGTAAAGCTAATGAAACTACAAATCTGTATGTTACTTTGCGACACTGGAGGAAGATGTCAATGGAGCTTATCTATCACGATGAATAAGAACTATAAACGTCTCAAAGGAAAGCCTAGTGACCAGCTTCAAAAGTTGGAAGGGCTGTGCCACCTACTCCAGTTTTTTCAACTGTAAAATGGGGATAATAAAAATAGCACCTATCTCTCAGGGTTGTCATGAGGCTCAAATTAGACAATAATCACAAGACATTTTCCCATAGTGCCTGGCACATATTAAGCACTATGTAAATGCTAGTCATTATAATTATCATTGCTACCATCATCTCCATCATCATCATAGCTATTATTACTGGAAGAAGAACTCGAAAGACCAAGTCCCCTGGCTCTACCATTGCTCTGTTATGTGAACTTGGGCAGGGCACTGCCCCTTTCTGGGGATCAGTTTCCTCAACTGTACAATGAGGGTTTGGCCTCAACAATCTCCTAGGTCCTTTTCAGCACTAACATTCTGAGTCTATAACCCTATATATCTAAAATATACCAGCAATCTTTTTCACAGTTATAAGCAGTTCTATAGGCTAGTTAGAAACAAACAATACAGAGAACTTCTCCCCACACTCACCCCCCCCCATTCCCAAACCTCTCTTTCGAGTGACTGGTTGGATTTAAAGAAACCACTCCAAAGAACTTGTCCTTCATTTTTCAATGTTTTCTAAAGCTCCACTACACGTACTGAATTTTCATCAACAGCCAAGAACAAAAAGTTCTGTTTTCATTTCTGGCCAATTCTGATTTACATCAGCAGAATGAATTTGACTCGTTCCTTAAGGTCACCTCTGTTTTCTTCCTCTCTCAAATGCAGTGTGAGACTGAGTAATGGTAGGAGTCAACGACTGAGTTAGGAGAGAAGCAAATACGTCTCTTGTAGTTGGCTATAGACCCTCTAATGAAATCATTTTTTTTGTCTTGATTTGTGATATTATTGTCATGGGGAACTCCTGGTGTGGAAACTTCTTCAACTGATGCAGATGAACAACTCATTGGTAACTTATGCTCTTAAATAGTTGTAGGGGGAGGGGGTGACTTTAAGAAGAAAAGTGACTTACTCCTGGTCACATACCTAAGATATACCAGAGGCAGAACTTGAATTCAGGTCTTCCTGATTCCAAAGGCAGCCCTCTATTTACCATACCATGCTTCCTATTTATGTGTGTGTATATATGTGTATGTGTATTTATATATGTCTCTATGTGTGTATATGTATAGATATAATATATGCTTGTATACACACATATACATATATTGTGTATATATAGTAAGTGTGTGTATATACACATACACACATATATACATACGTATGTGTGCATGTATGTATATATGTATACATATATATGTGTGTGTGTATATATATTTGATCACACAATTTTTGCCTCTTCCAGTTCTAAAGATATAGAACTCCATAACTATACTTGTGTGTAACCTTTGGTCCTCTACAGTTAGCCTTGGAAATAGGAATAGGCTGTCAAACTACCAGATTCCTTCCAGCCTAGCCCCCATAGCCATCACTGAAGGCAGCAATCATCATGGAGAAGGGGCCCAACTAAACACATAAGCATGAGAGGAGTGGGAGTAACAGCACCCCCCCAATCAGAAGACCACCAGTCTTGCTTCTAGCCCAGCCCTCACAGCCATCATCCACGGAAATAGCTCCTGCAGAGAAGCAGCTAGCTATCCCCACCAACTGCCAATCCACTGCAACCCACCAGGCGGGCAAGCCAGCCTAGCTGAGGCAGCAAGACACCTGGTAGGTAAGACAGGACGTAGCATGTGTTAGGCAATAATAAATGTGTGTGTGTATACACACATACATACACATATACATACATATATGCATATATATACATACATATATGCATATATATATATATATATGAATGGGTAAGACAGGAAGTAGCATGTGTCAGGCAATAATAAATGTGTGCGTGTGTGTGTATACACACATACACACACATATATATATACATACATATATGCATATATATATGAATGGGTAAGTAAATTAATGAATAAGTGGATACATGGATAGATAAATAAATGAAGGGTTATATATGTAGAGAAAATTAATTAATTTGTGACATTTATATAATGCTGATTATATACCAGATGCCGTGCTAAGCATTTTAAAATAATTGTCTCATTTGATTCTCACAACAACCCTCAGAGGTAGGTGTCATTTTACAGATGAGGAAACTGAGGCAAATGGCGGTTAACTGATTTGCCAAGGGTAAAACTTATTTGAACTTAGCTCTTCCTGACTCCAAGTCTGGTGTTCTATTCAACACATCACCTAGCTACCTTTAAGACAAGTCAAACCACCACCACCACCTCAGCCACCACCTCCCCTCAGAATCTGATGGAGGCAGCCCCAAACCCTGCATCCAAGAACTTTGGAAATAGTGATTTGCTATTTATTGTTTAGTCATTTCAGTAATGTCCAACTTTTGTGACTGCATTGTAGGGTTTTCTTTACAAAGAAACTGGAGTGGTTTGCCATTTCCTTCTTATTTTACAGAAGAGGAAACTGACACATAGGATTAAGTGACTTGCCCAGGGTCACACAGCTAATAAGTTTCTGAGGCCAGATTTGAACTCATCAAGATAAGTCTTCTTAATGCCAAACCCACTGCTCTATCCTACCTGCCATCATCCTGGGGAAGTAACCCCTGGGGAGATGCAACCTAGCAATTGCTTGTCGAATTCCTACAGTGGCAGCTATTGAAGACCTAGAAAAGAAAGGTCTTATCAATTTTATCAGTGGGAATAACATTAAAGAACCATTACCATCTGTTTTGCCACTGGATCCAAAGGATCATGGGGCCTTTCCATCTGAATTACTTCTGAAATCTTCCACATGTATTATCTCCCCACAATTGGAATCTGAGTTCCTTGAGTATAAGGACTATTTTACTTTTCTACCTCTAACACTTAGCACATTGCTTTACTTACACATAGTAAGTGTTTAATAAATGTTTTCTTTTTCATTCATTCTTTCTTTCTTTTAAAGTGCTACCATTCTGTATCATTCTATCCTGTAGCATAGGCAAATTCCATTATAATATCTGGAATCACGCTGATCTTTAGGTTTGAAAAACGCTTTATAGAAATTATTTCACTTGAACCTCACAACCTTGATTATGTAGGAACCACAAATAATATTTCCCCAGTGTAGATGAGGCTCACTGAGGTACACTGACTTTCCCTAAGTCACAGAGTGGGTTGGTGATAGGGGTAAGACTAGGAGCCAGGTCTCCTGATCAGATCTAGTGCCCTTTCTAGTTTGATGCCTTGCTCCTTCAAGGAGTGTTAAAGGGTGCATGATTGAAAGGATGACTTTGGTTCAGCTCCCAGGTTTGACATTCTAGCACTTGACATCTGTGCCCCTCAGTCTCTGTAATTTGGTGATCATCTGCACCACTGAGTTGTGAGGACTAATGAAATATCACCTCTTTTATTCTTCCATAGGTGAGGTGCTTTTCACCCTCTCTTTCATTATCTCTCCTTTCAGGAGTTGACACTCTAAAGTAGACAAAGGACGCCGAGAAGAGAAAATCTTCGAAAATCTCTGATTATGGCTGCACACCCACCATGGATGAGAGACTCATAAAGGTTAAGGGGAGTTATGGATGCTTGGGGGACACCCCAAACCTTTTTGAACAACTTTTTGAAGCTGAGATGATGGACAGCTACCCACTCTGCCATGGCACTCTCCTTGATGTGGCTGTGCACTGGATGTATCCTATATCCATTGTTTCATCCACGAGTAGTTCACGTGTCTTACTGAATATGCATGGTACTTTATGTAATGTAATATACATGATGTATGTAATAGCATAGGTTAGATAAAATATAAAATAGATATAAGTAATAAAATAATATATACAATATAAATGAAATATTATAGAATAACATAAATATGAAATAGATATAAAATACTATAAAACAAATATATGTTTAAAAGTACAAACCTGATATAGTATAACTTCATATGTACAAAGATATAGACATGTATGTATATAATAATAATAGCCATAATAATAAACATTTATAGATCACTTATTATGTGCCAGGCATTACACTAAGCACTTTACAAGTATTATTTCATTTACTCCTCATAACAACCCTGAGATGTAGGTACTATTATTATCCCCATTTTATATACAGGGAAATTGAGGCTGAGAGAGATTAAGGGACTTGTCTAGGGTCACGCAGCTAGTATTTGAGGTCAGTTTTGAACTTAGATCTTCCTGAGTCGAGGCCTGACATTCTATCCACTGAGCTACCTCGGTAGAGTCAGTGCCATATAAAGTACCATAGCTAAAGTCAGTGCCATATAAAGTACTATAGCATACATAAACATGTATGTAACTTCCCTTGTGACTTCATTGGAATAAGGAACTTCCTCTCTCAGGAAAACTACAGTCTTAGAGTTTTGCAAAGGATGCTGAACTGTTGAACAACTTGTCCAGGGTCACATAGATAATATGTGCCGGGGCAGGACTTGAACGCATATCTTCTTGACTCAGAAAATACTCTGCCATGTGACTTCTACTTTATACATATCATGAACTTCATAAATGGTTGCTGAATGAATGCATGAATGTTCTGTAGCGCACACAGCTCTTGTTTATAGCCAGTGTGATCGATATCAAAGTTGAGGAATGAGGGCATAACAACAACAATAAAATTATAATAATATATTGTATTTATATTATTTATATATAACGTAATTATATATAATGTCATTATGTCATTAAAATGTTTTTCTCAATGAAGAGAATTCAGTTCTGCTCAACTGAACAAGCATTTAGTAAGTATGTATCCTATAAGACAGTGGGCTAGGTGCTGGTGATACAAAGACTAAAACAAAATAGCCCCTGTCTTCATGGAGCTTGCAGTCTCTGGCACAGGGGAGGGGGGACATTAGGTAGGCAAGTATATTAGAAGAAAAATTTCGGAGGGAGAAAATGCTAACTAGTGTGTGGGGGGAATCAGGAAAGGATTTATGGATTAGGGAAGCTGAGTTGATCCTTGACGGAAAACAAGAATCATGAGCAGCAAAGATATAGAAGGAATGAATTCTAGGCATAGGCATATTTATATGAAGGCATGGAGGCAAGGCTTGAGTATTAAATTCAGAAGATGTCTAATATTCCAGTTTAGTCGGAACATAGAGTATATAAAGGAATTCATACAAAATAAGTTTGGAAAGGTATGTGGGAGCCAGGTTGTTTAGTGCCTTAAAAGCTGCACTAAGGAGGAAATGTTTTATTTAAGCAATGGGAACTGTTGGCAATCTTGAGTAGGGCAGAGACATGGTCAGAACTGTGCCTTAGAAAACATGTTTTGGTTGCTATGAAAGGGATGGATTGAAAAGCGAAATTAAAATCACTGAGACCAAATAAGAGACTATTCCTATAGTACAGCTAAGAAATGAGGAGGGTAAGAACAAGCATGGTACTTTTATGTAGAGAGGGAAAGAAACAAACACAAGAGATGTCATAGAGGTAGAGTCAACCAGATTTGGAAACTGATTGGGTATGGGGAATCAGGGACAGGTCTAGAATTGGTCTAGACTTCTGAAAACTTGAGTTCTAGTTCTGACCCATTTACTACTTATGTGGCCTTTGGAAGACCATCAGAAACTACTTTCTGAAAACTAGTGCTCTGTAGAAAGCTGACTCCTGCCTTCCTTTTTGCTAAATGGCTTAACTGTAGCAACTTTACAGCAGACATGGAATCTTTTCCTCTCTTACAGATGGCTCTTACAGGTATGGTGACTTCTGCATTCTTAGAAGTCGCAAGTGGAAACTGAATGACCGCTAGTCAGAAGACATTATGAAAGATATTTTCAATCAGTTCTGGATTGGACTATGTGACCACTAAAGTTCCTTCGAGTTCTAAGTCACTGGGGTTTTATGAAAACAGATTCATCTGTTCTATTCTTCTTCTTCTATGTCTGAAAGGCTCAAGGAGAATATTAGAGGTAATAGAGTGTTCGACTTATATGGCTACCTTATGCCAGATGGAGAAAGAGTTTTGACTGGGAGGGAAGTAGTGCAGACATATTGGGTTCAGCTGGGTTCGTGACTCAGTCCTGTTCCTCCCACAGTAAGGTTGTCAGGGACAGCATTGCATATTTCAAGCTTTTTCAATATACGGGATCTCCTGCCAGTTACATTAGCATTTTGGGGGGATGTCAGTGAACTTTCGACTACTACCCCATATAGCCAGCATGGCTCGATCACCTCTGAAATGATTGAGGCAACTGTGAGTGAGAAGGCTCTGCTTATATCGGTTGTAAACAAGGACTTTTCTTTCTGTCAGGTAGAAGCAGATGGGAAGAGGGATGTTTCAGGAGCTAATACATCCATTCAATTTACATGCCATTTCCCTGTTGAATTTTATTATGTGCCAAGGCTCATCTATATGTTAAAGAGGGGCTTTGACATAGAAACCAACTTTGAAAGAAAACATCTATAAATAAAGGGGGGAGAAGGAGAAACAGAGCTTACTTTGCTATTCATTTTCTTTATCCTCTTAGCTCTTTCTAAAAATATTTAGACTTACTTCCATCAAAGCCCTACCCTAATGTTTTGAGGTGTTGGGTGTCTCAATAGCAATGTTGACCAAGCTTGAAGTCTAACAAGTCCTATCGAGCTTGTAAGGTTGCCAAGGTGGGCCTTTGGAAAAACTAACCAACTGACTCTTACTGGCAAATAAGCCTAAAGAAGTAAAGAGAAGTTCATTGCCAGCAGGCTGGAAACCGGGTGATGAATGTTTTCAGCCATGCAACTCATGAGGACCATCTATTATGTTGTGGAGTGGTTATGACCTGTGTCAGGGAAGGAAGCACCCACACTGATGAAGTCAGGGATCCTTGAAGGATTTGCATGGAGCATTTTTCCCCATAGCAACCTAGGATTTCCTCCCATTTCCTACCCCAAGTAACATCCTAAATCCATGTGTTTCCAACATTATAGTCAGCTCTAGAAATTATTGTGATGTCACCTAAGTGTCATTATGTTTTCCCTATAGGACTCCGACAGAGGGGAAGAACAGCCAAGAAAGGGGTAAAGTGTTATTTGAGATACTTATACCTTTGATAATAAGCATACATGGAAAAAATAAATCATAGTGGGAGAATATGGGACTATATGTGAAATAGATTTATAAACCCTAGTTTATTTAAGAATCATCCCTCCACCTTCAACTGAAAGTGTCTCACTGTGATCTCTGTGGAGCCAGTATGCTTTGTATTTTGCCTTCAAAGGGAAAGAGATAAAGATCATTTTCCGAAAAGAGCAAGTAGGAGTCCAGATTTTTAAAGACATTCCTGACTGCCATCCTTTGCTTATATGCACAGCAAAATGAAAGGGAAGATTTATAATCTGGGAGCAAAAGATAAAGAATTGGGGAGAGAAATGAGACATGAGACTACATAAGAGGAAAACGGGGCAAAAGTGCCCCCAAAATGAAATTGGAACCTTTTCTTCACATTTTTTCTATTACATTTCTTCTTGTCCTTCCTTCTCTCTTCCCGTCCCATTGTTCCTTCCTCATACTCCCTTTGGATTTTATTGCCCCCCTTTTATTTCCTATTGCCCACATCAGTCCTTAATTTTTTTCTCATACAGCTTTATCTTTTTTAATAGCCATTATCTTTGTAGCATTTTTCTCTCTGCTTCCTTTGCTGTGGACTTTTGTAGGAGGGCTCCTCTTTATTCCTCAATTTCCTTTAACATTTCTCTGATTCTCTCATCATTCACAATGAGATACAAGTCATGCCCCTTCTTTATGATTCATATCTTCACTTCCTTCTTTAAAAGAACTTCAATTTTTTCGACACAAGCTTGATCCAGAGACAGTCTTCCTTTTTAAGAACTACAATTCCACCTTATGAAAGTTGAATTCTGGTGGCCAGTTGCCTGTCTTAGAGCCACATTTAGGTCATCGGAGAGTGACACTGTTCACTGATGAGAGAAAACTCCAAAACCATTCTGAGAAGCAATGGAGCAGAAGCCCAGGGTGCCATCTTAGTCATCCTTGCTGGGTGGCCTTAGCACCACCTGTGCTTCCTCCTCTTCTATTAGTATTGTTGGCAGTGCCGTGGGAATGGTGTCTGACTCAGAATGACTGCCGAAGGGGATGGCAGGATACGCCCCTTCACAAGGGACGATCTATCAGGCTCCAGCTGCTGGATTACTCTAATGAACAGAATCCTTTTGTTAGGAAAGTGGCAGGATTAGCTTTCTGCTGCTGTCCTTGGCTCCTAAGACTAAAGATAAAGTCCCCAGTGCAATTTCCCTTCTGGGGCAGCTCTTCCTTTGACCACAGGAAGTCCTTCAAAGAGCTGCACTGCCATGTCAGTGGGGGGTGGGGGTGGGGGACAGGCTGTTCTTTGACTCACTCAAACTG
The DNA here is from genome assembly GCF_011100635.1 of Trichosurus vulpecula. Classification (NCBI taxonomy): domain Eukaryota; kingdom Metazoa; phylum Chordata; class Mammalia; order Diprotodontia; family Phalangeridae; genus Trichosurus; species Trichosurus vulpecula. The sequence goes on from NC_050581.1 coordinate 102,526,405, forward strand.
GTGATAGGGACAACAGTGTTAGATTAGGAAATCGGGAGGGGGAGGGAGCTTGATGATGCTTCTGTCTAGTAAGCATAGTTTGTTGGTTAAGCCAAACTAGTATAACTAGAGAGGGTGGAAGCTCTAGACATAGAGTGAATGCCCCTCCCCCAGAGAAGAGAAGAGAACCTTTCTCCTCTTTCTCTCTAGTCCACCTCATTTCTCCTCAAAAATTCTTTACTGTTTCCTTCCCATTGTCCCTTCTTAGTCATCCCCTTAGCCTTTATTTCCACCCTTTTTTCTCTCATTGCCCTTATCTGAGAGCTTATATTCCTTCTGTCTTCCTCAGTTCTTAATAAGGGAGAGGCAGCATGATACAGAGATTATCAGATGAAAGATCTAAAGCTGGAAAGGCCTTCAGAGGCCATCTAATCCAATGCCCATTTTTTAAAGAAAACTGAGGCTCTCTCTTAACTCAGAAAACTTAAGTACCTTGCCCCCAGTCATGTAGGTACTAAAAGACAGAGGCCCATCATGAATATAGCTGCTCTGGTTCTATCATTGCCTTGGAGTCAGAAAGACCCAAATTTCAGATTTGGCCACTAACATAAGAACATTTAGATTCTTAGTATCCTAGGCAATTCTCTAAGACTGTAAGTTACAGATGACTATCAGACCTGTTCAGTGGGGGGAGTTCCCACACTGAGAGTTCTGTATGAAAACATAATCCAGAACAAATAACAATGAGAGGGAGACTGAGAGATAGAGGGGGTGGGGGGAGGGAGGGAGAAAATGGAAATGAGAGGGAGGAGGAGAGAGAGAGAGAGAAAGACAGAGAGAGAGAGACAGAGAGAGACAGAGAGACAGAGACAGAGACAAAGACAGAGACAGTGACAGAGAAGGAGGAAGGGAGGAAATGGGAGGGAGGGAGAGAAAGAAAGAGAGAGAATCCTTTGCAGGGCTACTCTCTCATCTTCTACTCACACTGGTAGTTAGTGTGGCCAAAGGGGAAATATTACTACTTATAGAGTATCAGGACTCCAGAGATAACGTTGAAGGGTTAGAGTTTTTCTAATACTACTGCTTATGAGCTCCCCTCCGCCACCACCCTCCCACCCCAGTGCATTCACCAATATTCATTAGCCTTTGGGTATCTTCCAATATTCACTAATCAGTTGATATAAATTAGGTTATTTACTGATAAGATATAGCAAAGACAGATATAAAAATCACCCTTCCAAAACTGAATGACACGTGCTCCTCTCTGCACAAACTCTGTCATTGGGGAGAATGGACTCAAACATCAAGTGGGAGACACAAAATGTTTTTGTTTTTATTTTTCTTGACTCAGGACATGCTCTTCCTCCTACACATATAGAAGATCCCCGAGAAGAGTGGGCTCAAACTTGAAGCTCAAAAGTAGTGAAATATACATGTGTGTCCTCAGAGTCTTTTTCTCCCTACAAGGAGTCCCAGAGGAGAAAGTGAGGCTTGTGGCTTTGCACTGTCCTCCTTCACTTAAATCCAATTCACTTGCATGTCATGGCATCACCTCCCTGATGCCATGGTCCTCTTTGATAACAAAGGACAAACAAAAACAACAACAAACAATGAACAAGTCTCTCTTTTGCTTTCAGGACAGGATGTATCAGTAGCAAGATGGTTCACTGCTAAGCTAGATCAAGCAGGCTTCTCATCAGATTTGACTTTCTTGGGCACTAGTGGAATTTTTTTCTGACTCTAGTTTCTGAGTGCCTGATGGCTTGATTATAACTTGGTCCATTAATCTCCAGATACCTGAACAGGAAAGAATAAATGCAAGAAACAAAAGAAATAGTGACTCTGTGTTCCAAGATGTGGGTTAGCAAGGTGAGAGATGCCTCTCTGACATCTAAAGCTAAAAAGAAATTCTACCTCCTGACTCAAAGCCATAGGAAGAGATCATTTTGCATGCACACTTAGTTTCATTTCTTCAGCCAATTAAAAGGATTTTTATCACCATGTGGTAAGCCATCAGGAAACAGAAGAGACACCTACATATTCTGAAATGGGAGAAAGGGCCCTGCTATTACACATTACACTGTTACTCATGGAAACAAGCTCACCAAACTTCCAAGTAAGTTGGAACTAGACAAAACATTTTGCACATACTCTAAACACTGGACTCTCACTCATTGCACATACATACATATATGTATTCATATATACATGTATCTGCTGGGTTACATAAATATATCTGTCCCCACCCACCCCCCAAGGGGACATATTGATATAGTTGAAAGTACATCATACAAAAACTTAGGAGACATGGGTTCTGTTAGATAATGACCTCCCCAAGGGAGAAGACCAAGTCTCATTAATCTTCTTATCTCCTCCAGCAGCAAATACAGTGTTCTGCACATAATAAACACCTTAAAAAAAAAAGCTTGTTAAAGTTGTGATTCTAGTCCCAACCCCTCCCCCTTTCCTGTAGTTTTCTGCAAGTTACTTCCTATCTCTTAGCCTACAAAATGAAAATGATACCTTCCCTCTCTACTTCTCAGGCCTGCTGGAGAGATAGGAGATAATAAATATGAAAGCACTTTATAAACCATAAAATATCCATAAGTATCAATGATTATTATGTGCATACTTTTTAATCTCATATCACTGGACTAAGAAGCAATGTGTACTAAATGGAGTCCTGAACTTAGAGTCAAGAAGACCTGGGTTCAAATCCTTCCTCTAGCTATGTGACCCTGGGCTCAACATTTAAACTCTTAGTGCATAATCAGGGATAATTGATATCATCTTGCTTGCCTTCTCAATGGCTGGGAAAGGAGCTGGAGAGAAGAGAATTTAGAACTAAAAAAAAATTTTAATGAACATTTAAAAATAAATAAATATATAATAAAAAGGGGGGAAAATTCATAGTTCACAAAACCATTTTAGAGTTTCAGGGGGCCTCAATAACCATCCAACCTAACCAATGTGCCATAGATAGTTATACTCTGATATATCTAGCAAGTACTCAACCAGACTCTGCTTAAAGAATGCCATGAAGGATTTATACCACCTCCTGAGGTAGTTCATTCCATTTTGAGATAACTCTAAGTAATTGTCAGGAAGTTTTTTCCTGAAATTAAGTATGAATTTGTCTCTTGGTATTTTTCACCTGTTGGTTCTGGTCTTGCCCTCATGGGTTATACATAACAAGTCTACTCCCTTTTCGTATAGCAGTCCTTTATTAGATGAACATAGCTATCCTGTCCCCACCTCGTTTTCTCTTCTCCAGGTTATATGTAATCAGTTCTTTCAATTCATCCTTATATTGCATGGACTAAAAGCCTTCATCATTCTAGTTCCATCCTCTGGACAGTTTCCAGATTATCCATGTCCTCCTTAAACCACAACACCCAAAACTGAACACAATATGCCAGACTAGGTATGACCAGGATTAAGTATGGCAAGACTCTCATCTGCTTATTCCTGGAAACATGCCTCTCTTAACATCCCAGAATTGCAATAGCTTTTTTGGCAGCCAAATTTCTGACTTATCCTGATCTTTTTTCTCCAAGAAACTGCTGTCTAACTGTTCTGCTCCATCCCTTACTTGAGAAGTTGATTTTTTAAAGCCCAGGCATAAAACTTTGCATTTATCACTAATGACTTTCATTTTATTAGATTCTGCCCTTTGCTCTAGCCTATCAAGAAGCTTTTGGATCCTGCCTCTCTTATTCAGTATATTATCTACCCTACTAGCTTTGAGTCACCTGAAAATTTGATCAGCATCTGATGTATGTGTTTATTAAAATTCATAAGGAAAATGCTAAACTGCACAGGGCAAAGCACAGATCCTTGGAACACTCTTGCCAAATTGACACTGAACCATTCATTGATTACCCTTTCAGTCCAGTCATTCAATCAGTTCCAAATCCACCTAGTGTTTCATCTAGTTCACCTCTGTCTGTCTTTTCCACAAAGATGACACGAAATTCTTTATCAGATGCCTTGCTAAAATCTAGATAAACTATATCTACAACATTCTTTTGATCCTATCTGGATAAAAAAAAAGGTATCAAAATGATCCATTCTTAATGAAGTTTGTTGGCTCTTTGTAATCACTATTTCCTTTTCTAGATCTCTGCTAACAATATTTTGTTCACAGGAATGGACATCAAGATCATTGTCTGTAACAGCAATTTAGCTAGCAGCTGTTGTGAGGTTGAAATACCAACACAAAACCAACAACAAGAGGGCTGCCAGCACAGGTTTTTTGATCTCCTTTTCTTTTTTTGGCAGGGCAATTGGGCTTAAGTGACTTGCCCAAGGTCACACAACTAGTACATGTGTCAAGCGTCTGAGGCCGGATTTGAACTCAGGTTCTCCTGACTCCAGGTCCGGTGCTCTACCCAATGTGTCACCTAGCTGCCCTCTGATCTGCTTTTTCTAAGGAAAGCAACTTTAAGGGGTTAACAATCTCACTTTAATCACACATACATATATCATTCAATTAGTTCAGAGGGAAAAGCCAGCACCCTGAATTTCAAAGGAAATACAAATAGAAATTACAAACAGAAAATATCAACAGATCAAATAACAATATTCAACAGACAGGCTTTGTCTAATCAAGACATCACATGCATAGTTACCAAAAAGAGAAGCACCAATGGGTCTGGGTTAGCAAAGCCGGGGGATAGTTACAATGGCTTGCCCAGAGTCTCAACACCCCTTCCATGAGTGAGCCCCCAAAGTCAAACACCAACCTCAGATCTTATATACCAGTCTCAGGGCCCTGGGGTACTTGATTACCTCAGTGCTTAGAAGCACTCAAACAAAGAACAGTGAAAAGTCCCATTTTGTCTGCCATTACATTCAAAAGGCAAGACTCATCAAAGGTAGGTAATTACCTCAGCATTCCAAAGGAGAAGAAAACAAAAAGTCCTGCCCTGAGTACTATTACATTGTCTTAGTGCCGAGAAACAAGACAAAATCCTGCGTTACCTGCCCCATTCAAAGGCCACAATCATTAGAGGCACTTAAGAGAAGAACAGCAAAAAGCCAGGCCCTGATTACCATTACATTGTCCTGCGCTGAGTATTGCTGGGAGCTTCCTAGAATCTATGTACAAAGTCTTAGAGGTAACTACATACTGAGGAAATTGCAGATTTCCTATATTTGAGTGTCTGCAATCCACTGTAAGCCTCTTCAACTGAGGTTTGGGAATAATTTATGAATGTTTTGTTTGTTCATTCATGCTATCCCTTTCCATCCTTTAAAGTCTTATTCCAATTTTTCATTGTGGCATGGAATTGGCCTTTGATTCCTGAAAACCATACCAGTAGAGTATAACCTCTAACAGGTCTTAGGAAGCTGAAGGGTCTTTGAGGACAGGTCCTTGGAAAACAGATCAAGGAGAAACCATTTAAGAGTCATTGGACTATCTGAAAGTCATCAAAAAAAGAGCCTAGATACCATATTTTAAGAAATTATTAAGAAAAACTGCCCTGAAAGCCATGATAAAAAAAGAGATTGGAAAACTGCCCTGATATTCTAGAATCAGAGGGTGAAATGAAAATTGAAAGAATCCACCGATCACCTCCTGAAAGAGATCCCAAAATGAAAACTCCCAGAAATATTATAGCCTAATTCCAGAGCTCCCAAGTTAAAGAGAAAATACTGCAGGCAGAAAGAAAGAAGCAATTCAAATATCATAGAGCCATAGTCAGGATCACACAAGATTTAGCAGCTTCCACATTAAAGGAGCAGAGGGTTTGGAATATGATATTCTAGAAGGCAAAGGAGCAAGAATTACAACCAAGAATAACCTACCCAGCAAAATTTGACATAATTCTTTGGGGCTGGGGAGGGTGAATATTTAATGAAGTAGAAGACTTTAAAGCATTTAGAAGGAGTCTACATTGACAGTGAATTTGGGTGTGGGTTGATTGTGCTGGAATGATCTCCAAAGAAAATTAATGGGAGGGATGAGAAAGAAGGGTGCACTGGGAGAAGGGGGAAGGGAGAGGTAGAATTCAAAATTTTTTCTTACATAAAGAAGGCAAGCAAGGAAGAGCTTTTACAGCAGAGGGGAAAATGGGAGGTGGGAAGCAATGCTTAAACCTCGCTCTCATTGGAATTGGTCCAAATATGGAAGAACATACATACATACTTGGAGCTGAGTGTGGAAATCTGTCTTACCCAATAGGAAGTTAGGAGGGGAAAGGAATAAGAGCTATTGTGTGTGGATGATAAAAGGGAAGGTGGATTAAGGCAAGCTAGTGCTCAGAAGCAAGACAGCCTTCTTGAGGAGGGACAGGAGGAGGGGGGAGAGGGAGAGAGTGATAGAGAGAGAGAGAGAGAGAGAGAGTGAGAGAGAGAGAGAGAGAGAGAGAGAGAGACAGAGAGACAGAGAGAGAGACAGAGAGAGAGAGAGAGACAGAGAGAGAGAGAGAGAGAGAGAAAGAGACAGAGACAGAGAGACAGACAGAGACAGACAGAGAGGGAGAAAAAGATAAATGGAAGAAAATGGAATGCAGGGAACTACATAGTAATAATAATTGTGAATGTGAATGGGATGAGCTAATCCACAGAATAGAAACAGATAACAGAATGGATTAGAAACTAGAATCCAACATGTTGTGTACAAGAGTCATACTTAGAACATAAAGACACACATAGAGTTGAAATGAAAGGGTGGAGCAGAGTCTATTATGCTTTAGCTGAAATGAAGATGGTGGGATGGCAATTATGATCTCAGACAAAGCAAAGCAAAAATAGACCTAATTAAAAGAGGTAATCAGGGAAACTACATTTTTCCAAAAAGGTACCATAGACAATGCAATAATATCCAAAAATTTTATGCAAGTTTCTCTGAAAAAGGCCTTATTTCTCAAATATATAGGGAACTAAGTTAAATTTATAAAAATAAGAGCCATTCCCCAATTGACAAATGGTCAAAAGATACAAACAGGCCATTTTCAGAAGAAAAAAATCAAAGCTGTCTATAGTCATATTTTAAAAATGGTCTAAATTACTATTGATTAGAGAAAGGCAAATCAAAACAATTTTGAGGTATCACCTTACTCCTATCAGATATGACAAATGCTGGAGGGGATGAGGGAAAATAGGTACAGTAATGAACTGATGGGAGAGTAGCCTATGGGTCCAACCCATTCTGGAGAACAATCTGGAATTATGCTCACAGGACTATAAAACTTTGCATACCCTTTGATCCAGCAATTCTACTACTAGATCTGTACCCCAAAGAGATCAAAGAAAAAGGAAAAACACCTTTATATAAAAAAATATTTACAGCAGCTCTTTTGGTGGTAGCAAAGAATTGGAAATTGAGCATCAGTTGAGGAAGAGCTAAATAAGTGGCATATGATTGGGATGGAGAACCATTGTGCTACAAGAAATGATGAGGGGATGGTTTCAGGAAAAATATGGCAAGATCTATATGAACCGATACAAAGTGAAGCGAGAAGCACTGGAAGATCATTGTGTATAATAACGTCAATGTTGAAATGGTGATCAACTGTGAAAAACTTGGCTACTCTGATGAATATAATGATTGATCTAACAAAATTCCAAATTACTGATGTGAAAAAATGCCTTTCACTTCCAGAAAGAACTGATGAATTATGAGTACAAATTGAAGTAAAATTTTCTTGCCTTTATTTTGGTTTTTTTTTTGTGATATGACTAATATTGAAATATGTCTTGCATGATTTCACATGTATGATTAATATAATATTATTTGCCTTTTCAATCAGTTGGGGAGGATTGGGAAGGAGAGAGAATCTAGAATACAAAATTTTAAAACAAAAGAATATAAAATAAATAAATAGTTTTCAAAGGATGCTTGCAGAAAGTATTATAGTGGAAACAGTATTGAAGTTAAAGTCTAAAGCCCTCAGTTTTCTCTGGAAAAATAATACTATAACTATAGCTACATATACATACACACACACATATATTTATATGTGTGTGTGTATATATATACTCTGTAGGAGAAAGTCTTCTCTTGATGTGGTGAGGATCAAATAAAGTAGTGTGTGGAAATCACTTTTCAACCCTTAGATAAAAGATAATCATTCTTACCTAAACAACAGGAGATTGATTATTGGGAGCAGGGCTTGGGGCAATGGGAAGGGATGGGGTGGGGGAGAAATTAGGATTGCCAAATTCCAAGAAGCAGGCAGGGAGAGAGAGTAAACACAACTTGGGGAAAACTAGGCAAGAAGTTATGAGAAACAGTCAAAACTATACTGATCAGGCGATGGAAGAACCAGGTTATAAGCAAGCAAGAAACCAGAAAGTAGGAAACATGCAGAAATACAAGAAGCTCGGTCTTTATGATGAAAACAAATTGAGTGACAAGAAGCTCCTACCAGAAGCATAATTTATTAGAAAGACTGTTATATTTCCTGTAGCTTTTTAAAGAAAATAACCCATTGGGATCTTAGAAGCAGACACTGACTGTCCCTACACAAATTCTGGGTACTAGGAGAAAAGGGGTGCCCCTTTATCTACCAATCTTTTTTGATCCTGGTGTGATGAGACTCTCTCTGTATGAAGTCCACACTGTCATTTTTTAAACTGGATATGATGACTAGTGTCCCCCTTAAAAACCCACATAGAATCAACATTATATAACTCAGCCCATTCTCCTTGGACTTTCCAATGAGTGTTCACATCTCAGGAAATTGAGGCATAGAAGCTGATTAGCTTGAGGTTAAACTATGAGTCAGCAGCAGTGCTAGGAATAGAAGTGGGGATGTCCATGTCCTAGAGCTGAGTGCTGACTATTCAGATAGCCTCTGCCCTCTTGCAAGACTTGGTTTTATGCTGACTGGCTAATACTGCTCAGGGCCAGTCCTTTCAAAGCTATTTTCAATGACATCTGAGAGTCATATACCCACTTGGTCTTCTGCCTTGCTTAGTGGGCCAATTACTGATCCCCAAACCCAGGTCACCCCTACAGGCCACTTTTCTAGCTCTTGCTCTCAGGCTGACAAGCATGGTTGGAGAAAGTCATAAAATTGTAATGACTGGGGCCATGATGAATTCATACTATGGAAGTTCAGCTGGGACCTCATTACTGCTCTGAAGTCCTTTTATTCATCTATAGTGATACTCTGTTGCCTTATCCATCACATCATTAAAAATGATAATACATTTGCACACCACTTTTTGGTTTACAAAGAACTTTCTGCAAAACAACTTTCTGAAGTCAGTAGTATATAATTATTAGTTCAATTTTCTGTTTGTCCTTTGCTTTCAAAAAGGACCATGACATTAGGGAGATGATGACAAGACTTGCAGTTGACTATGATTTGAATGAGGGAGGGCTGTGCAAGGTCATTTTACCTATGTGGAAACTAAGACCAAGCCTGAGACTGACCCTCAGACTGAAGTGGCTTCCCCAGTTTACACAGTTAGTAAAAGGGGGAGCTGGAACACTGGGCTTCTTAAATTCAAGTGCTCTTTCTACCATACTTTCCATCTGGACTCAAGCTTCCCACACTCCTTCACCTATTTAATTCTTAGTCAATGATCCCACCTCCCTTTAGAAAAATATAATACTAAAAGGATGATTTGTAAGCATTTAGAAAGGGAAGTGGTAATTACCCAGCATGTCATCTTCAGAAGCAGACCAACCTTACTTCCTTTTTTTTCCCAAAGGCTTACTTGAATGGCAACCAAGGGCAGCAGTGGTTTAGAATACTGTAGAAATTAATTTGTAAAACCCTGCAAACTTGCCCTGGGTTGAGAGACAGTACACTTGAGTTCTAGTTTCAGAAAGTCTGACTTCAAGTAGGTTGCTTTGACTCTCTAATCCTCAGGTTCCTTATTTTTGAAATGAGAACAAGGGTAGACTAGAAGATCTCTGATACTTTCTAAATTTTCTGGGAATGTGAATCAAATTCTAGCCCAATATCCTTCCAGGCATTCCTAAATTCCTATTTCTAGTTTGGTTCTATTGAATGTTGCTAAAAAGAAATGGATGATTTTCTAGATGGTGGATGGTGGAAGAGTATGAGCAATATTGCTTCATAAAACAACGGGAGATAGAGAGGAAATTGACATTGCAGAAAACTTGTCATGAGGCCAAATTAAACCAGAATCACTCCAAAAGCATTTGAAGTTCAAACCTGAAGGAGGACCACAAATATAAAAAATGGTACAGATCTGTTAAAACTTTAATAATAAACTATTTCATTCATCAATGAAAGTAGAACTCCCATGTTTGATTTCTAATGACTCTGACCCCAGTATGCTATGCAAGGAACTGGAAATGGAAAGGAACAGGAAGGAACAGGAAAAAAAAAGACAAAGATGAGAACAGATAGACCAGAACAAGTATACAGAGACAAAATCTATGTTAGTGGCAAGACAGTTGTGAGGACACTGAGAGATCGTGATTCCAGATATCTAAAAGAAAAGAAAAGCAATTGAGATGCCATCAATTACTACCACTCTGTGTTTATATTATCATCTAGTAAAATCTTTATTAGAATTGAATCTGCATACATATTGAAGATTTTATCAATGAAAATATAAAAAGGGCGAAGGGAAATTAACTGATACCAGTCTTGATCTTTAGAGTCAGTAACATGTAGTAGGTAGAACGATGTGCTTAAAATCAGCAAGGCCTGGAATTGAACCCTCCTCAAACACTAGCTGCCCTGAACCATGTGCAGGTCTAACTTCTCTTAGCCTCAGTTTCCTCATCAGTAAAATGGGGATAATAATAGAATTTACCTAAGAGGACTATGATGAAGCTCAAATGAAATATACATAAAGTGCTTTGCAAATCTTGAAGTTCTATACAAATGCCATTCCTTACTATTACACTCATACAAGTGACTGAATGGAACAGAGGACACAAGATTCTTTTCTGCTATTGTTTGTTGACTCCAAAAAGGACCTTGAGTTCATATAGCAAAACATAGCTTTTAAATATCCCCATTCCAAGTAGATGCCTCTTATGCATATATTAAGAGGATAGATGAATACAACATAAACAACAACAAATGACTTTGTTCCATGATCCTATCAAGAAAGGCTTAAAGGAGAGTTCACCAAAGGTATTCCCTATTGTAATGAAGAATGCCTAGAGAAGGGCGCAAATGGAAAAACTCTTTATAGATGATGATCCTGTTCATATATATTGGGCTGATTACTCCAAATCCTGAAAAATTGCAGAGCCTCTTAAATAAGATTCGTATTTACTCAAAAGAGTTTGGCCTAATGACGCACAGCAAAAACAAGGTTAATGAAGAATGCATATTATCTCAGGACTATTATGTTGTTGGATGGGCAAAATCAATACGAACTATGGACAGTTAGCTGGGCCTCAGTCAAAAAACATTTATTGAGCTGCTATTTTATCACTGTGCTAAGTGCCTAAGGCAAAAAAAAAATGTCCCTACTCTCAAGGAGCTCCCAATCTATTGAGGGAGACAATATTCAAACAACTATTTGCAAAGAAGGTAGAAACAAGGTGAATGGGAGATAATCACAGAAGGAAGATGATAACATTAAAATAGATGAGAAAAGGATTTTTGCTGGGCTTTGAAAGAAACTAGGGCATCCAGGAGATAGAAATAAGGAGGGAGAGAACTCCGTGCATGGGACAGAGTAAGTAAAAATGTACAGAATTGAGAGATGGAATGTCTGGGTGAGGAAAAGCAAGGAGGCCAGTTTCACAGAATGACATAGTATATGGAGAGGAATAAGGTGGAAGAAGACTGAAAAGGGAGTAGGGGACGAGATTATGAAGAACATTAAAAGACGAATAGGGAATTTTATATTTGATCCTGGAGGGAATAAGGGACTACATGAGGTTTACTGGAGTCTGGGGTGGGGTTGGGGGGGCAGTGTCAGGTGATTAGTGGGTCAGACCTGTGATTTAGGAAAATCCATTTGGCAGCTGAGTAGAGGATGGACTAGAGTAGGGAAAGATTTGAGACAGAGACACAAACCAGAATTCTATCAGAATAATCCAGGAGTCAGGTGATGGGGTCCTACATTAGAGCAGTGTCAGTATCAGAAGAGGGAGAGTATCCAGAGAGGTGAGGATAGAATCAACAGGATTAGATATAAGGTTGCGAGAGAGAGTCAGGAGTTAAGAATACCTAATTTGTAATCCTGGGTGAAGAGAGGATTATATGGCGACCCTTACCTTGAAAACATGAAAACTATCTAGATCTATTAAAATTACTAGGAAAAGTGAAAGACAGAAAAAACATGTGTATACATACACACACACACACACACATATACATATATATGTGTGTGTGTGTGTATATATATATGTATGTGTGTGTATATATATATATATATATATACATGTATATATATATACACACACACACACACATATATATCACCTTGTGAAAGAAACCTCAAAGTGAAAATTTCCAAGGATATCATAGGTAACATCCAAAGGTCTTACTTACATCAAAGAAAAAAACTAACATAAACATGCACAAAGAAATCCAAATGCTAAGGAACCCAGTCAGGATTACACAAGGCTTGGAAGTTGCTACCATAAATGAAAGCAAACCTTGGAATATATTTCTATTTATTTGTTTTCTCTTTTAAACTTTGAGTTACGGATTCTATCTCTCCCACCCAACCCTCTCCCACCCACTGAGAAGTAAACAATATGATATTATTAATGTGAAATCATGCAAAACATATTTTTATATTAGCCATAACACAAAAAAAAAGAAAATGAGAAAATTATACTTCAATTTGCACTCAGAGTATATCTATTCTCTCTCTGGAGGTGGAATGCATTTTTTTTTAGTCATCAATATTTTGGAATTGTCTTGGATCATTATATGGATTTGAGTAGCCAAGTCTTTCACAGTTGATCATCATCACAACATTGCTGTTACTATGTAAATGATCTCCCCATCCTCACTTCACTTTGCATCAGTTTATATAGGTCTTCCTGTGCTTTTTTTTCCCCTCTGAAATCACCTTCTCATCATTTCTCAAAGCGTAATAGCACTCCAACATAATCATATGCCACATGTTCATCCATTCCCCAATTGATTAGCCTCCCCCGAATTTCTGATTCTTTGCCACTACCAAAAGACCGGCTCTAACTACTTTTGGATGTTTATGTCCTTTACCTCTTTGATCTCTTTGGAGTAGTCTTAGTGATGGCATTGCTGGATCAAAAGGTATGCAAAGTTTTATAGTTCTTTGAGGAAAGTTCCAGATTGTTCTCCAGAATGGTTGGACCCTTTTTTCATTACTGTACCTATTTTCCCTGATAGGGGTAAGGTGATACCTCAAAGTTATTTTAATTTGCTTTTCTCTAATCAATAGTAATTTAAAGCATTTTTATATGACTACAGATAGCTTTGATTTATTCTTCTGAAAAGTGCCTGTTCATATCTTTTGACCATTTATCAAGTGGGGAATGGCTCTTATGTTTATAAATTTAGCTTAGTTCCCTATATATTTGAGAAATGTATCCTTTCTCAGAGAAACTTGTCATTTTTAAAAACATTTACCTCATTGTTTATGGTTCATTTTAGCAAAATGTAGTTTCCTTGATGATCTCTTTTAATTAGGTCTATTTTGTCTTTTGCTTTGTCTGAGATTGTGATTGCCATCCCTGCTCTATTCACTTCACCTGAAGCATAATAGACTCTTCTCCACCTCTTCATTTCAAGTCTATGTGTATCTTTCTGTTTCAAGGGTGTCTCTTGTACACAATATTCTGGTTCCTAATCCATTCTGCTGTTTCCATTTTATGGGTTAGCTCATCCCATTGATATTCACAGTTATGATTACTGTGTATTTCCCTCCCTTCTGTTTTCTTCTATTTACCCCCCTCTTGCTCTCTTATCCTGTCCCCCCTCAAAAGTCTATTTTGCTTCTCACCACTAGCCTCCCTTAATCCACCCTCTCTTTCATTATCACACTGCCGTATCTCTTATCTCCTTCTCCTCTTACTAGCTCCCTATTGGGTAAGATGGATTTTTATACCCAGCTGAGTGTGTGTGTGTGTGTGTGTGTGTGTGTGTGTGTGTGTATTATTTTGTCCAATTTTGCTTAGTAGGTTATTCTTGGTTGTAATCCTAGATTCTTTGCCTTCCAGAATATCATATTCCAACCCCTCTGTACCTTTAATATGAAAGATGTTTAATCTTGTGCAATCCTGACTATGCCTCCATGATATTTGAATTGTTTCTTTCTGAATCCTGGCAATATTTTCTCCTTAATATGGGAGCTCTGGAATTTGGCTATAATATTCCCAGGAGTTTTCATTTTGGGATCATTTTCAGGAGGAGGTTGGTGAATTCTTTGAATTTCTATTTAACCCTCTGTACCTGAGCTATCAGGGAAGCTTTAAAATAATTTGGAAATAGGATATCTAGGCTCTTTTTACAACTTTTTAATAATTTTAAATGATCTCTCCTTGATCTCTTTTCCAGGTCAGTTATTTTTCTGATGAGGTAGTTCCCATTTTTTCTACTTTTTCCATTTTTTGACTTTATTTGTTCTTGAAGTCTCAAGGAATCACTAGCTTCTACTTGCCCAATTATAATTTTTAAGGAATCATTATCCTTGGTGAGCTTTTGTACCTCATTTTCCTTTGGCTTATTCTGCTTTTAAAGGAGTTCTTTTCTTCAGTGAGTTTTTGTAGCTCTTTTGACATTAGGTCAATTCTGTTTTTTAAGATGTTATTTTATTTAATATTTTTATGCCTCCCTTATGAAGCTGTTAATTCTCTTTTCTTAATTTTCTTGTATTCCTCTCATTCCTTTTCTCAATTTTTCCTCTACCATTCTTATTTCTTTCTTCAACTTTTCAATGGCCTTGGGCCTAATTAGCTATCTTTGAGGATTTGTTTGTAGTTGTTTTCATGTTTTTGTCTTCTAACTTTTGTCTTGGTCTTCCCTGACACTGTAATAACTGTTTATGGTCAATTTCTTTTTGTTGTTGTTGTTTTCTCATTTTTCCAGCTTATTTCTTCACCTTGAACTTTGTGATACAATTGGGCTTTGCTCACCTATGGTTAGGGAGACACTGTGTCAAGCTTCAGGTTTTTTCCTGTTGTTTTCAGAGTGGTTCTGCGCATCTGCAGGTTTTTGATGTTTCCAAGGTGGTATTATCTTGAGAGAGTGGTAGTCACTGCAGTTCTGGTCTGCACTCTGGTCTTTACCCAGAACAGCTCTTCCTCCCCTGTAGCTACAAGTACTAGTATTCCTTTTGACCCTGGAATTTTGAGCAGGGCCCCTCCTCCCTTGTGACTGATCACAGGGGATCCTTTCCATCCTGGGACCATAACCTAGAACTGCTTATGGGTTATAGAGTTGCCAGCCAGTGCCAGCTGCACCCAATGCTAGCAACAGGTCCTCTGTAATTTCTTTCTGATAAGTTGTCTGACCTCCTTACCAACTCTGTGGTAAGAGGTCCTAAAGTTGCTGATGCTGCTGTCCCACAAGCCTCCAAAGCCCACAGCTATTGCTCATGCTGTGCTTAGGGGGCTGCTCCCACTTCAGTGTTGCAGGCCATTCCTACTGTCCTTCTAAGTTGCCTCTAGCTGGAAAATTGTCTCCCTCTGACCTTTGGTTGGATCTGCCATGCTTAAATTTGATTTGAGGTGTTAATTTAACGCTATTTGAAGGGGAATGGTGGGAGAGTTCTGCTGGGTCCTGGTCTGTACTCCACCATCTTGGCTTGTCCCATTGGAGTACAATACTCCAAATAAGCAAAAATGTGTGGTTACAAGGAAGAATAACTTACTCTGCAAAGATAAGCATAATCCTATAAGGGGGGTGGGGAATGGGCGTTTAATGGAATAGAAGACTTTTAAGCATTTATGATTATTTTTAAAAGATCATCATTAAGTGTTTTGAAATACAAATAAGTTGAAATAAAGGAGGACGCTCTCTGATTGTTTAGTATTAATATTCTATTGGGGGAGAGGAAACTTATGTCCCTTCAGAAACTTAATGTCTTCAAAGAACCTGGGGGGAATTGATTGATCTTCTTTCTGAGGATATGAGGGAGGAAAAGTGAAGGGAAGGAATAAGGAACTATACTAGTATAGAAAAGAAGGAGAAGGGTTTGAACTTGCTATCTCTCACAATCAGGGTGAAAAGAGCATACGAATATTGAGAAACAGGTATGGGAAGTAGGCATCATATGAACCTATGTTACTCTTATCTGAAACAGAGAAAGAAAGGTTGTATACACACACACACACACACACACTCACACACTCTGAATTTGATATAGAAATAAGAAAAATTCAACAGATTAATAAATAAGAATGGATAAGAGTTATTTTTAAATGGAGGGTAATAACTGGAAGAGAATAGATGCAAGCAGAAATTTCAAAAGACAAAACAACCCTTCCCGATCTTGAACACAGAATTAAAGAGGAAAAAATAAAAAGAATCAGAATCTAAGGGGATGACCATAAATTGGGGAGGGGGATAGCTAAAAAAATATGCTGTATAAATTTACTAGAATAATATTGTACTGTAAGAAATAACAAAAGGGACAATGTCAAAGAATCCTGAATAGTATGGTATGATGTAGATTGACATGAGTAGAACCAAGAGAAGAATTTATGCAAGGACAACAACACTGTAAAGAAAAATGGGTTTGAAAGACCTAAGCATTCTAATCAAAGTAAAGGCCAGCTGTGTCTTCAGAGGACCTATGACAAAGCATGTTACTTATCTCCTGAAAGAAGATGAACTCGAAGTATGGCAAGAGTCATCTTAAGACACATCCACTGTACGGATTTGTTTTGTTTGACTATGTTTATTTACTAAAAGCTTGGTGTGTTTTTTCCTCTTTTTTCCCCTTGTTTTTTCATTTAAAACAGGGAGAGACTCGGTGGAGGGAGTTAGCAATAGTGACGGAGAACAAAAAAGAGGGCCATTTAAACTTTTTTTTTAAATCTGAAGAAGGGAACATAAGGAGGTTCACAAGGAAGCGCAGAGAAACAGGATAGTTTTGAAAGTAATATGTGGAATATATTACATGATATTTTTAAATAAGTGACATAAGATTGAGATTCATATCTTCACATACAATTCTATTTTCATATTCTGCTATGCATGTGGAAGTGTTCTTTTTGCTGTTTAAGATCCAAATTAAAACATAAAGTGGATCTATAAAAAATGAATGATGAACGTAAGTCCTGCTCTTACCCTTTAAGTACTATCTGCTCTTCAGAGAATTCCCTGACTTTGCATGCCCAATATCACCATTTACAGAACTTCTCTATCACTTTATATGAGACGGCACTGAAAGAACACTGAACTGGGAATCAGGAAGACTTGGGTCCATGGTTGGATTCTGTCACTTGTCCTTAATAAATTTATCTCATTCCTCTTCTATTAAGTACCTATAGTGTGGGGTTTCCTTTTGCTTGACACTGAGCTCCCGTCCCCTTGGGGGTCTGCTTCAGCTTTAGTCCCAGTCCTATGAAGGGCAATCACAAGGCTCTGCTTCAGTGTTGGCACCCCAGGGCATATGCACATTTCCCCCACGCTGTACACAGTGTTCCAGATATATAGTCTAAACAAGGCAGAATACAAGCCAACTATCACCTCCTAGTTCTTGGAAACTCTGCTTCTTAATGAAGCCCAAAGGTGGACTAGATAATCTCTCTCTAAGGTCTCTTCTAGGTTTAACATCCTGTGATCCTGTGATTCAGTAAATGTTTATTTATAATGATAATGATAACGAACAGCTGCCACTTCCACAAGTAACATTCACAGACCTCATCTGTCCTCCTACGACCTTCTTTCTAGTCCCCTTGCTCCTGTTTCTAAATTAATGAAATAGTTCCTATGGTTGCCTTTAAAGTCAGAAAACATAGAAAGAAAAATAAACCCATGGCAGAGGTCCATTTTTACATGAAATGGCATATGAGGAAAGAGGTTGCAAAAGATCATTTTCTACCTAGGCTGCCCATTTTTCTTCCTCTTTGCACCGCCCACCACTACAAGCTCCTTCCCTCAGTGAAGAAATTTCTCTGATCACGAAGATAAGATTCAGTCTTTGAAAAACTAGCCACAACAGAATTTGCCCTTGGACTTTATCTGCTCTCTTGCCCTTGGAATTCCCAGGCTTCCTTACTGTTCCATATGAAGCTCCTGCATTTGGAAGTGAATGGATGTAGGTCAGGGGAAAACTGGCCTTGTCCCATAGGTCTACATGGCACAAGTTTGTTCCACTGTGAAGAGTTATTTCCTCCCTTGTCCTGCTGAGAAGGAAGGAAACTTGGCCTCCTAAAGATAATTCCCCTTTTGCCTTTCAAGTGTCCTTTGAAACACCAAAACTGCCACGTAGCCAGTCTCTCTTGGCTGGTACTTGTTGAGCAGGTTCCTTGACCTATATCCTGCATGTCAATGAGGGAACAGTAGGCACCATGCCATTATAAATGTTTATTAGAGATGGAGCAGGCTTGTTTGGGAAGCTATGGATACTTCAACACTTGCTTTGATCCTCTGAGTCAAAGGTTAAAGGGGGTGAGGATTGGAAGACTACTCCATGTAAGGTCCTGGAAAGGAACATGGGAGCCAGTAGAGAAATATCCCTGTGCCTCTTCATAGAAAAACAAGAACAGCAGAGGTAGAAAGGACCAAATTTCAGACTTGAGTTATGAAACAGATTTTTAAGTGAATTTCCCCAGTGACCCCATTGACATAGCAGACCAGGTCCAGATGAAAACTCTGTGCCTCTACTCAACAACAGACCAGATGTGAGATGACAGGTCAGAAGCACAATGGCAGAAGGGGTGCCTGAGAGTGATTTGTGATAGCCACAGTCATTGTTCATGTTGCTACCTGCCTTCCATATATCACTACAACTTTGGTTCATCAGATTCCAATGGAAGGAAAGCTAGGTGGTGTGGTAGACAGAGTGGTAGGCCTGGAGTCAGGAAGACTTATCTTCCTGAGTTCATATCTGGCCTCAGACACTCACTAGTTTGGTGACCCTGGGCAGGTCACTTAACCCTGTTTGACTCAGTTTCCTCATCTGGAATAAGCTCAATATCTTTGCCAAGAAAATCTCAAATGGAGTCATGAAGAGTCAAACGTGACTGAAAAGTGACTCAACAAAAAAAAAATTAATTCCAATGGAACAACTATTAAAATTATGCCAAACCTAACTCTGCTTCAGGTGACAAATTTGCTTAGTGATGACCCAGACTGGAGCTATTTGTTTCACTTAGAGTACCTCAGTTTCCCCATGAAGATAACAGGACTAAGAATTTTTCCTCTCCAAGTAATATTTTTATGTGTCTATAAGCTAGGGAAGAAAAAGAGTGATTGGAAGAAAAGTGATGCAAGAGGGAAGTACTCTACTTTGTCCTTTATCTTAGGAAGATCTGGAACCATCTCATTCACTTCTAGGCTGTACCTACATTGGGCATCTGATTTCACTTAAATGACTGGTCAATTCAGCCAAACAGAATTGATTGATATTGATTAAATTCACTAGTTGTTTGTGCTAATTCAAGTGAAATCATCAGACTGTTTATATGTGCTATTTGTTTTCAGTCAGACCTATAATTTTATCAGTGTAGAGAACCTCTAGTATAGAAAACTCCACTGATAAAGATGGCTA
The DNA here is from genome assembly GCF_011100635.1 of Trichosurus vulpecula. Taxonomy (NCBI): domain Eukaryota; kingdom Metazoa; phylum Chordata; class Mammalia; order Diprotodontia; family Phalangeridae; genus Trichosurus; species Trichosurus vulpecula. The sequence goes on from NC_050581.1 coordinate 102,545,995, forward strand.
ACGTCTCCAATATATAGCCTTAGAGAGGTGTCTCACTCAGTGGGGTCAAACTCAAGTAGAAACAGGCCCACTAAATCATGCATAAGGATGGCTGCTGGTTGCATATTGACTTAGAAAACCACATATTCACATCATCTATGTTCCATTGTATTTTTACTTATTTTGTTGTATGTTTTCCAATTACACTTAATCTGATTCAGAGTGCTGCTGCATCTGACCTACAGGCCCAATTTTGATACTTATGGTTAGGGCACTGAGAGACTAAGTGATTTCTCCTTGATCCTGCAGTTAATATGTGACAGACGTAGAATCTGAACATAGATCTCTGTCATTCTCAGACCAGAGCTCTATATCCTACCATTTTCATATGTATTATTTCATTTGATCGTTACAACACTGTCAGACAGGTCAAGCAGGTAATAATGCCTCCCTTTTATAAATGAGGAAGGTCATTCATAGAGATTAAGTGATTTCATGAAAATCATATGTGTGGTAAATAATGGGGGGGGGGGAAGAGGTCTAGAATTGAAGTATGCTGATTCTCAGTGGACAGTTAATACCACTGCACCATACTGCCTCATACTATTATTTGTTTGGTTTTTTTCTTTTAGGTACAGGATATTTGGCATTAGCAGTTGGAAAATAAGTACATTTGGAAAGGGCGCATGGCCATTGGATCCCCTCATGAGCCTATACATAAATAAGCATGGATGTGTTTATAATAGAGCGCAGACAAAGCAAACACTTATGGAAAATAGGATGTGGCTCTGCAACAACAGTCTCAAACTGGTCCACTTTGCACAATGTTATTTGTCTATGAAAATGACACCATTGCTCACCATCACAGGACGTAAATGTGAGTCATTTTCCCGGTAATGGTAATAGGTTTACAGTGAGCCACTTTTTCTTTGTCTCCCAGTCACCCTTATGATCAATAGCTAAATCTGTGAGAGGGTGGAGTCTGTGGTCAATATAATCTAAACAAAATGGAAACAAAAAAAAGAAACTATGACTGGGCTGCCTTCTGGGCAATGGAAACCACACTTTTGGCTTCATCAAGACTCTCCTTTAAGCAACCCAGTTAAACTGTCTGGCTTGTAGTCAAGTTTCTGCCCCGTCTACATGAGTGTCACAGGTAGAGTTCAAACAACTCTGCTATGGATTTTAGAAGAAATAGTTCCAACCAAATTAAGTTGAATGATCAGGGCAAGGTGCGCCTGTGTGTATCCACGTATGTGTACATGCAGTTGTTTGTTTTTCATTTCTCAAGAGGACCAATGACATCAAAAGGGCGATGTCTTGACTTGCATTTGAATTGGATTTAAGTGAGGCAGATTTGACATGTACATCTATACATGTATACGTACATATACACACATGTATATGTTTTATACAATAGCTAGGATTTATATAGCACTTTGTAAATATTATCTCGTTTGATCTCACTTGATAAGTGCTATTCTCATCTTTATTTTATAGATGAGCCAAAGGAGGCTGAAGTTAAATGATTTGCACAGGGTCTTATACCTAATAAGCATCTGAGGCAAGGTTTAAATTCGGGTCTTCTGGATTCCAAATAGGCATGTTAATTTTTTAGATGCCTTGTTGGTCAGAATTCAAACTGCCCTTAAATATAAAGTTGCACCCTTAAAATGAGATGTATTTGAGTGGGATATTTTGAAATACAATACCAATTATAGGCCAAACTTAGGTTTTATAAAAGCCATAATTAGATACTTTTATGGATCTATGATGTCATTGATGTCATCCCAGTAATGAAGATGGAAACCAAAATCCCAGAATGACAGAGTAGGAAGGAACCTCAGCAGCCCTCTTGTTCAAGGAAGTGCATAAAGAGAATCCCCACTATGATGTATCTTAAAGAGTCCAAAACTGAACACAATAATCTGGAGAGGTATGACAAGAGCAGAATATAGTAGAGTATTACCTCAATATTCCAGGAAACTGTACCCCTTTTAATTTAACCCAAGATTATATAAGCTTTTCTGTCCGCCATTTCACTTTGCTGATTCATACTAGCCTTATAGTCCACTACGACCACCAGATCTTTTGGGGGGGGAAAGGAGGAGGCAATTTGTATGGATTTTCCTATCTTGCCCAGTCTGGTAGCACAAAGGACATTCACAGGCCCAATCTACTCTTCATCAGTGTAGGAGCTTTAGCCCACTTCATTTCTAATATGGGCCAATTGGTCCAATCTCAAATAGCCTGGTGCCCTTCCCCACCCCCACCCCCACCCCTTCCAGAGGAACACCAAATTAGGGCCAGACTTGGTGTGTGGACTCCTATTCCAGATCTTTTTTCAAAACTACTGCTGTCTATCTATATATCCCTATCTTACACTTGTGAGGTTGATTTTTTTTTGTTACTGAGTGTAAGACTACATCATCCCTACTGAATTTCATCTTATTAGATTCAGTCCAATAATCTAGCCCAGAGGTCAGTGAACTACAGCCTGAAGGCCAGATCCAGCTGGAGCCAGTCTTTGTATGGTCTGTGAGCTAAGAATGACTTTTACATTATTAAATACAAGGAAATGTTATTTTAAAATATAAAAACCATTCTTAGCTCACACCTATATCCCCTGAGGCCATAGCTTGCCAACCCCTGATAGTCTATCAAGATCCTTTCAGATTCTGACTATGTAATTGACTGTGTTATCTAGCTACACATCCTGCTTTGTGTCATCCATAACTGTAATAAGCTACCATCGAATTTTTATCTAAGATGGTTAAAAATATTAAATAGCACAAGAGAGAGTACAGATCCTTGGGACTTTCCTTCTGCTACACTGTCCCTGAATTATTAACAACCACTCTAAATCCAGCCATCCAATGAGTTCTGAATCCAACTAATTATGTTGTCTAATCCATATCTCTCCATCTTCCCAAAAATCTTAGTGGCGATATTTTCTCCAAAGCTTTGCTAAACTTGAAACAAATTGTATACACAGCATCTCTCTCATCTACCAGTTCAGTAATTTTGTCCAAAGGAAATAAGGTTCTTAAAGCCATGTTGGCTCTTTACCACCATTGCTTCCTTTGCTAAATGCTCACTAACCATCTCTTTAATGATCTTTTCTATAAGTTTTCCAGGAACAGAAGTTAAGCTCACTGAACTAAAGTTTGCTGACTCTTCTCTTCCCTTTTTTGTGAAAGTCAGGACAATATTTGCCTTTCTCCAAAGCTGTTACCTCTCCCATATTCCACAGTCTTTCAGATAGCACAGATATCACAGTGACTGGCACACAGTAGGTGCTTAATAAGTGTTTATTGACTGGTTAATATCACTGGCTGGATCAGAAACCATATCTGCCAATTCTTTCGGCACCCAAGGATGGAGTTCTTCAAAACCAGGAGGCCATGAATATGTCAAGGGCAGCTAAGTGTTCTACTATTTATCTCCTTAATTGTAGTGGGTATCAACTCCTTGTTAGTAATTTGGATTAGATAATTTTCATTATGAAGGTCATTCTCCTTTGCAGAGGAAAATAGAAACAAAAAATAGGAATCGAGCATCTCTTTTTCTCTCTGTTGTCAGTTACCATCACATTCATCTCAAGCAAAAGCCCTATCCATTCTTTCATATTTCTTTTTCTCCCAAAATGGTAACACACACACACACACACACACACACACACACACACATGTGCGCACACATGCGCACACACATGAATGCACACACATGCATACACATACACGCACATACATGCACATGCATACACATGCACACACACATGCACACATACACACCAACCCACCACCCTTTTGCTGTCCCGTGGTTTTTCTAAACAGCATCATGTCATTCTGTACTTTAACCTTCCTCACAGTAGTTTTTACAGGACTGTGCCACACTTGTATTATTTTTGTTTTCCTGGCCTTGCTTCCATTTTATGTATATTTTTTTTCTTCTGTGTAAATAGGTAGAGGTATACTATCCAAAGCTGTTTGCCATTTTTTGCGACTTTTTTTAGGATCTGTTCAAACCAAAGAAATGGTGAATTCTTCCAAATCTTCTTTCATTATACTAGACATTGTGCTGACTTCATCAAGTCCTAAAACACTGCAGAGTCCCAAAAATTAGATCCATGATTATTCAAAAGAGTTTGGTTTAACTATCCACATAGTAAAAGTAAAAAAAGATGAAGTATGTCTGTTCTCTAGTCTATGATATGCAGCAAATATGACTGATCCATCAGTTTATACATCCTGAACAAACATTGCAAAGAAGTAGGAAAGCCGTTTGAATAGGACCAAAGGCCACTCTAGTCCATTCTACACTCAGTTGTCAAATTTATCTTCCTAAAATATAAGTCAGACTATGTCACTTCCTATTCATTCAACTTCAATGGCTCCCTATTGCCTCCAATGTCAAATACAAAAATCCTCTCTTTGGCTTTAAAAGCTGTCCATAATCCGTAAGTGTATTTCATCTCTCTATGTCCTTGACCCCTTGACATTAGGACCATTATTTACTTTTATTAATTGACTAGACTTTGAGATTTGATATGATTCCTCTCCAATTTTCTATGATCTTTCAGATGTCACTGATTGGATCAGTAATCATATCTGCCAATCCTTTCTGGACCCAAAGATGAAGTTGAAAAAAAAGAAAGAAAGAAAAGAACTGATAGGAGGACATATGATATAGTACTGATGGGGGACTTCAATTCCAACCAGAAATCTGACGGCATTATCTGTCTCCCAACAAAATTAAAGCATCTAATAACTTTTTTACTTGACTTAGTGATAAACCATAGAGGGGAATCCTATTCTGGAACTGATTTTATTTTTTTAAAATGTTATTAATTTATTTTAAACTTGAATATTAAAATTTAAATACACAATAAGAAAAAGAAACATTATAAGCTTAAATACTAAATTTAACACAAAATGAGAAAAGAAAAAAAGGATTGCCATGTGCACAGCAGAATGCAAGAGAGGATTCAAAATATACAGCGATAAATTTCCATTTTAAGAAAGCCTATATGATAAATACTACACATTGTGTTCTGAGCTGTCTATCTTTTCTTTGCTTCCTTGTAAGTTTTCTTTTGTTCTCTGCTGTGGATTTTTTACTTTGTCTTTTTCCCCTTCCTCCCCACTCCCAGAAGGCTACAATTAAGCACAGACATGTATATATATACATGTGTATATATACATATATATACACACATATATACACACACACATATATATGTATACATATATATACATATATATACATATATACACACACATATATATGTATACAAATATACACACACATATACATGTGTTTGTGTATATACATGTATATATGTATATATGCATGTGTATGTGTATATATACACAAATATATACATTCCTATATGCACATATACACACAAAAATGCATATATATAATATATATATACTTAGTTATCTACAATCATACTGATATATAGACATTTACATTCATATGCATCTATGTAAGACCATACTATACTTTCTTTGTCCTCTGTTTCTCTGAGGGTGGATAACATCTTCCTTCATAGGTCCAAGGTTTTCCATATTTTTCTAAGTCCACTAATTTATCATTTCCTATACAACAGCAATATCCCAACCTTATATTGTCTAGTTACTTTAAATAATCTAAAACAATATTGATTAATATAGCTAGCTATAATACTCTTGTAGGTTTTCCTAGTAGGATTTCTTTCAGGTGGTGATTCATGGATTTTTTTTTCTATTTCTGCTTTCCCCTCTTGTTCTAAAACTTCGGGGCAATTTTCTTTAATTATTTCTTGTGTTATTGTGTCAAGATTCTTTTTTCAATCATGGCTTTCAGGTAGTCCAATGATTCTTAGTTTCCTCATTTTTCTCTTTTACTTAAATCTATTTTAACTTTAACTTTGTCTGAGATCATGACAAGTATCCCTGCTTTTCTTCCTAATAAATTCTGCTCCTGATTTTTATTTTATGTTTGTACATATCTCTTATTTCCCATTCCCCCTGACTCCTCTACTTTACGTCTATCCACTACCTTGCCCTTCTATTAATTTACCTACTTTGTCACCAAAAATCCTTCACTTATCCTCTCCCTACCATCCTAAAATCCCTCTCTTATCCTCCCCACTCTTTATCCTCTTAGCCTTTTATTTCTTTCTGAACTTAGAAGACTTTTATGCACTTCTAGATATATATAGGTTTTGTTCCCTCTTCAACTCATTCTGATGAGAATAGGGTTCCAGAACTACCAACCCCCCTCCCCAAACAGTTCCTCTGTGTCAGTTCTTCCTTTCACATCTCATTTGTATAAGATAATTACTCTTTTTACTTTTTCCTGGACAGTTTACTTTTTAGTATCACATCATATACAGCTCTACCCCAATCTTTCTTTCCATCTGCTCAATTACTAATAACAATCTTAGACATACTATTTACATTTCCTCCTATAAAAAGTAAACAGTCTGTCCTTATTAACTCTTTGTTGCTTACGCTATTGTCTTTGATGTTTACCTTATATTTCTCTTGGGTCTTGTATGTCAAATTTTCTATTGATTTCAGGTCTTTTGCAACAAAATGCTGAAAATCTGGCATTTCATTGAATATCCATTTTTTTCCATTCAGGATAATGCTTAACTTGGCTGGGTATGATATTTTCAGCCACAACTTAGTTTTTTTTCTCTCTGATATATAATGTTCCAAGACATGCAGTCATTTTAGTGTAGCCACTGCTAGGTTTTGTGTGATTCTAATTGTGGTTGTACCATATTTGAATTGGTTTTTTTTTCTTGATGCTCATAATATTTTTTTCCTTGAGCTGGGGGTTTTGGAATCCAGCTATGATGTTCCTGTAGGTCATCCTAGTAGGCTCTCTTTCAGGTGGATTGGTGGATGTTTTCTATTTCTGCTTTCCCCTCTTGTTCTAAAACTTCAGGCAAATTTCTTTAACTATTTCTTGTATTATTGTATCAAGACTCTTTTCTCAATCATGGCTTTCAGGTAGTTCAATGATTCTTGTGTTTTTTCTTCCTGACAAGTTGTTTCCTCCAGACCAGTTGTTTTTCTTATAAGATGTTTCACTTTCTCTTCCATTTTATCATTTTTTTATATTTTTTTTATTTCTTGGTCTCTTATAACTCTGCTGGTTTCCCCTTGCCCAATTCTAATTTTCAAGGAGTCATTTTCTTCCTTAAGATTCTGGATTTCCTTTTCTAGTTGATTGACTTTCTTTTCATAATTTTCTTGTTTTTCTTGGGTTGTTCTTATTTTAAAAGAATTTCCTCACTTTCATTTGATTTTTAAAGTCTTTTTAAAGTTCTTCTATGAATTCTTTTTGGACAGCTGACCATTTGACTTTACTCTTTGGGGTAGACGAGGCTTTTTTTGCTTTGGTATCCAGCTCTGAAGATGAACCCCAGTCTTCTCTATTCTCATAGTAACTTTTTATATGGTTGGGTTCTTTCTCCTTTTCCTACTCAACATTTTTTGGTTGTTTTTTTTTTATTTGTAGCAGCTTATTATTGTAATCAGCTCAGGTCTTGGATTGTGGAGGATGGTGCCTTTGACCTCAGATCCTTCTTCAGTTCTCCCTTCTGGCCTGGAGCCAAAACTGAGAACTCTGCCCTCCTGCAATTGCCCACAGCCAGCGGCATCCCCACCCCACTGTTTCTGCACTTATCACGTATGCACTGATTCCCTCTCACCAGGGTCACATGACAGCACAGCTGGGCTAAGGGCCTTTATTGGCAGAGATTCCTTCAATCTTTCCCTGCTCAGATCCACAACTCCCCACACTGTCCAGGAGGTGAAAATTCTTGTGGATGGGGCCAAGGCTACCTCCCAAGCTATCCCTGGAGCTTGCTGCTTGCTGTTTCAGTGGAACTAGGCTAAAAGTGTTTATACTTCACTGGAACCAAACCTTGGATCTTCTCCAGTTGTCTCAGGAGTACCACTGCTCTGCTCCATTTCTTGTTTATTTTTTACATCTCTACCTTCACCCTGAGGCACTATTTTGTCTTATTTGTGGAGGAAATCTTGAGAACCTGGAATTTTCTGACCTATTCCACCATCTTTCCAGAATCCTCTCCTCTGGATCTGATTTTCAGTAAGGGAAAGGAATATTGTTGAGCTGGCAATGATATGAGGTTTTTGGGGAATGGGGAGGTACATGATCACTCCATCTTAGACTCTGGGATAAAGTAGGAAAGGAATTCGAGATACAAATCTTATCTGATTTTAACATGTGAGGGAAACAGTTTATTGGGGAAGAACCATTAAAAACATTTTGTTCTACTTAATCAAATACTTTTTTATGCTAAAAAATAAGTCCAATGGAATCTTCTATTCTTGGAAGCCTGTTCAGCAATATAAGCTATATTTGACCTTTGTGGGTGTTAAGGAGTGTGCTCTTTATTAAGAATAATATGGTAATATAGTACAAAGTAACATGTTGTAGTTGATTAAGTGCTCATATTGTAATCAGAAATACCGCTTACTGGCTAGGTGACCATGGGCAAGTCACTTAACCTCTCAGTGCCTCAGTAAACTCCCTAGAGCTTCTCTGCTAATTCATAGGTCTCTATTGGTGTCGGCAGTTGGCCATAGTAACAAAATCATTTTTTCAGGTTTTCAAGAAACATAAAGATTTTTACAGTCAAACTTACCTTCTTTATCACTATCCTCTCTTCCCCTCTCCTATCCATACTTAGTAATTACAAAAGAAATGTTACTTTCTCTATTTTAGAAACAAGGAAACTGAGTCAGTTAAATGACATCCAAAGATAATGAATAATTATCAGATCTGTTTTATATTTCTGGTTTTCTCTAGAATGTCCTTTGTGTTAGTCAATCAATCAAAAAACATTTATTAAACTCTTATTGTATATCAAGCACTGTGTTAAATGCTAGGGATACAAAGAAAGGCAAAAATAGTCCCTGACTTCAGGCATTTATATTCTAATTGGGCTCCTTCTCCTCTACATCACAGATTAAGGTAGCTAGATGGCTCAGTGTTTCTGCAGTCAGAAAGACCTAAGTTCAAATCAGGCCTCAGACATTTACTAGTTGTGTGACCCTGGACAAGTCACTTAATCCTGTTTGCCTCAGTTCCTCATCTATAAAATGAGCTGGAGAAGGAAATGGTAAATCACTCTAGTACCTTTGCCAAGAAAACCCCTAATGGGGTCATGAAGAGTCAGATGTGACTGAAAAATGACTGAATAACAACATTACAGATTACCCTCAGTATCTTTATCCTTCAATGCCTTTTATCTGGAATGCCATCCTTCTCTCCTATAATTAATAAAATGCTACCAATCCTTTAAGGACCAACTTAAATGTCACTTCCTACATAAAACCTTCTCAGATTCCCCACACACATAAGAAGGAAGTCATCAAATCATAGTTAGAAGGAGCATCCAAGGCTATTTAATCCAACCTCTAGCAATGATGCCTCTATAACTTCTCCAACAAAACAACATTAAGGTACTACTTCAAGACCTTCAATGATGGGGAAATACCTCCTGGGACAGCCTTTTCCATTTTGGAAAGCTCTAATTGTTGTTAAGTTCCTCCTTATACAGGGGCAACATTGGCTTCTCTATAACCCATTGCCCTTAGTTATTTCTTCTTGGGATAAGCAGAACAAATCTAATCCCTATTCCACATACCAGCTTGAAGACATTTATCATCTTCTTCTCTTCCTACTCTTCTCTGATTCCCTAATATCCCCCCCCAAAATATCTTTACTTCCCATTTAACCACAGATCATTTTGCATGTCTTCAAGCCTCTTTATCTCCCTGGTCAGCCTCCTCTGGATACCAGATCATAGGATGTAAGGCTGAGTGGGACTTTAAAGATTATAATATCTAATTCCTTCATTTATTTATGAGGAATAAAGTAGTTAAATGATCTGCCTGTGTACACACAGGTATGAAGCAGAGCCAAGATTTAAATGCATGCCCTGTGACTCCAAAATTTGATATCAGATTATTAATCTTTTTTTCCCTAAAATGTGATACCCAGAACTATACACAACACTTTGACTGGGGCAGAATACTTTGGGCCTATCATGTCTTTCATTTGTGATATTATATTTGTGTCCATGTAGCTTAAGATAGCCGTATCCTTTTTGGCTGCCAAACCACACAGAAACCGAACTTGTAGAGAAGCAAAGATTCTTTGTATTAAAAATCTTTATTGCATTAATTGTATAATCATGCCTTCCATATCTGACACCTGTGCAATTGATTTTTTAATCCAGATGTATGACTTTATATTTATCCCTATTGAGTTTCATCTCAATGGTTTCTTTTCCCGTTGCCAATTAAGGCTTTTTTCAAAGCTACTTTTTTGAGCTGCCATATCAGCTATCCCTCCCCATTTGGGGTTTACCACAGATACAACAATATGTCCTTGATAATTTCCTCTAAGACAATGATAGGAATGTTAAATCAGATAGGGTCAAAGGTGGAGCCTTTGAGTATTTCACTTATAAATCCCAACCAAGTGGACATAGATCCATTCTTCTTGACTTTGGTCCCTTAACCAGTTCCATACCAACATAACTAGATATCATCCAACTCACATCTCTCCATTTTCCATAGCATGAGTGGCTTTGTCAAATTCTTTCCTGAAATCCAATTATAAAATGCCTATGGAAGCTCCCTGATCGATCAATCCCTGAACAAAGAGGAAGTCATTATTCTTACATGACTTGTGCTTGAAGAAACCATGCTACCTTGAAGTGACCACCACTCTTCTTTCTCTATGCTCACAAACCATACCTATAATAACCAATCTCATAGTTTTCCCAAAAAATAATGTGAAGCTCAGCAGGCTACATCTGTCATAATCCAAATTCTTCCCATTTTTTTTTAAAAACAGGAAAATCCTTGCCCACTTCCTTTCCTGTGTCCTGACTTTTTTTCTCTACAATTCCTCAAAGACAGAGAATCAATTATCATATCTACACATTCTCCTAGGAAAGAATTTGTCCAAACTAGATAACTTGAGGGCATTTAGGTGCTCTCGAAATATTTCCTCAGTTATCTTAGACTTCAAATCCCTCTGAACCATTTTTATTCTACACTTTCCACTTTGAAAGGTATTCACTCTGCAGTGAGTGGAGCACTGGCCTGGAGTCAGGAGGAGCTGAGTTCAAATCTGGCCTCAGACACTTGACACATGTACTAGCTGTGTAACCTTGGGCAAGTCACTTAACCCCAAATGCCCTACCAAAAAGCAAAAAAGAAAAAAAAAGAAAATTATTCACTCATTCCTTAGAACCCATGCACCATCCATTCATATGACAATTATGTTGCCAAGGAGGCAGCCTGTATCAACAATCCAGCTAGCAGCTTCTGCAGGGGTGTAAGATCCACCAACAACCAGCACCCAGAAAGCTGCCAACACAGGCCCTTTTGATCTGCTTTACTTAAGGAAAGCAATGTTAAGGGGTTAACAATCTTACTTTAATCCAGCATACAAATAACATCCACCTAGTTCAGGGGAAAAAGCCAGCACCCTGAATTACAGACCAAATACAATTCATAGTTTTCAACATCTGGGTGTATAGCTGGGGAAGTTCATTAGAACGGCTGGCCCAGAGTCACACACCACTCACCACTCCTGCTGTGGCTCAGAGCTCTGAGTGAGAATGCTAGCTTTGCCCTTATATATCCCGTTCAGGGCTGGAGGTCCCTGACCTCACCCAGGCTGGGCATGGAGAAGTTCCCCACCCCCAATATCACATCAGATACAAATCAATGGCTCCCAATTATCTCAGTGCTGAGAAATACAAAAACATCCCACTTTATCTGCCCCATTCAAACAAAGGCCAGAATCATTAAAGGTCAACAGCAAAAAGTCCCACCTTGATTGCTATTACACAGCCTGACATAGAAAACAGGGTATTGCCTTCAGGATCAGGGAACCTTGGATTCAAACGCTTTCCTAATATTTGTTAGCTGTATGATCCTGACCAAATCACTTACCTTCTCTGAGTCTCAGTTTTATCATTTGTAAAATGGGTATAAAAATGGACAAAGAACCTATTCCACAGGAGTAGACTATAGATGAAATGAAAAAAAATGTAATGGATATAAAGTGCTTTGCAAACTTTAAGGGCTGTGCAAATGTCAGCTAGCATTATCTCATACTACTTCGTATTATATTTATGTTTGTATCCATATCTAATCTCTCCCACAATAACGCATGCAACCTCTTTAAGGGAAGATACCATGTCTCATATCTCTTCGTATCCTGCTCAATGCCCTAATCATTGTAGTTATTCAATAAATATTTGTTGAGTGGGTGCATGGATGGTTGGAGATAGATAGATAGAGAAACACTGTCTGTTTTGAGAAACATCTACTTGAAAAATATTCTTCAGAATAACTAAAAAAATCCCTGTTTAAAACAATCCCCTAGAAAGAAAGACAGTTCTAGTGAAGCTTGTAATTCTGTTTTGACATTAAGCCTGTTGTATATCACAAATACATACAGTATCTTTATTTACAGTAGCACCTTAATTAAACAATTTAAATGAGTATAAATTGCCTTTAAACACTTCTACAATTATTTAAATGCATATTTAAATTTTCCTGAATTGTGTGAAAGTAATTTGGAAGATTAATTTCAGAAGGTATCATGTGAAATTTGCATACACACAGTCTAATTATTACTGATATTGGCATAGTTCCCCTGCATCATTTCCCTCCCCCTTTTGCATGCACTGTTCCTTGCTGCTGCATGACCAAAGAAATTATTGAAGAAGTTGCTGTCAGTACAATATGGATTCATCAATAAATGTTCAGCCTTACAGAAGAAAAACAAACTTCACTGCTCAGCTGCAGAAGTGTGGTATTACATTTTATTTATTTATTTGGGATGGGATCTGCAAAGATAAATTCATGCCCCCAAAATGTGGCAGTGTTTTGCAATAAAGAATAATGACGTAGCAAAGAACTGCTGAGATTCATGAGGAATTGAAAATACCATTGAAAAGAATAGAAGGGCAAAAGCAATCTTGGACTGGTGGTAGGAAATAAAGACAATCTATCCACCCTCCAGAGGGGGTGGAGTAAATATATATAGCCAGACCTACATAGCACAAGGTCAAGAAGAGAATTAGCATCGTAAATTTGGACTATGCAAATAATAAATGTTTGCTGAATGAGTGAATGGATTGATAAAGTGTTCTAGTGCTCTGATGATGGGAATAGGAGAGGATGCAAAAGAAATAAAGGTATGCCTCACCTTGTGTTATTAATTGGTTCTGTGCAATCATGATATTATATGGCATGTTATAGGGGGCAGGTCTAGACTGCTACTAGGTGAGGGGGGGTGGTGGTTAAGACTACTAAAGTTAAAGGACTACTTTGGAACATCACATCTCAGGCAATAATAATTGATTTGGGTGAAAAACAGAACTGAAGCTTCGCACAAAGGGTGGAATTTGTAGATTTCACCACATTGGGAAAGGGGAGACGTTTAAGGAAGGATGCTCGTGGTGCATCCAATGTTTGGTTACAATTACCAAATCAATCCACCTGGGGCACTCTTTTACATGTGTACCCCCAGAAAACCTACTTCAGACTGGAGCAACTTGGTGGAACAGTATCCACCCAAAATAGCAGCTCCCACTGGTATGTTTATAATTGCTAGACATCCAGAAGACAAAATTATAATTGAAAGGCATATTTAGCCAAACAGACTCGTGCCTAAAATGACCAAAAAAAGCTCCTTTCCCCTGGCACAATTGGGGTACCTTGTCCCAGAGTTATCCTGTTATTGGGGGCAGTGGGGGACAGAACAAGAGAACACGTTTAACCAGAGAATACATATGGAGACACACATTTAAGGAATATATGAGGCTCTACTTCAAAACGATATCACCCATTCATATGTTAAGATCATACAAGTTTATCTGAAAGCTGTTACATAATGATAAAAAATTGATGGATCAAATGAGATATATATGTTATACACACACACATATACTACATATACGTGTGTATAAAGTACTTTGCAAATCTTAAAAGACTACATAAATGTTAGCTACTATTATTATTAATTATCATCATTATCCTATCAATATTAAGTAGGGCATTAGATATAGGCTCAACAAAAAATACACATTGTCATCATAAAGGATATCCAGCACAGATTCCTAATGAAAGAAAAGCTTCCTTAAAATGATGAGATTCTCCTGAATGGGGAAGGCATTCTGTTGATTGCATCATTAATGTAACCCAGAACCACTCAAAAGCATCCAGTCTAACAATCCACACAGGAAAATCCAGGTGAATGAAGAATTCCTATTCACCAGACAATACAGGTAATTGAATGGACTGCCCATTGAGCTGTCCCACTACTATACATAAATGTCAAGCTAAGGAGTTTAAGGATAAAATCCTATAAGCAACAGGGAGCCCCCAAATACTGCGGAATAGTGAAGTCACTACATGAGGTGTGTGAATTAAGAAGATTGATATGGTAGCAATTTGAAGAATGGATTACAGAGAAATGAAACTTGAGGCAGAAAAACTATCTAAGAGTGCAGTAGTCCAGAGAAGAGGTGATGAGGACCTGAAGTAGGCTGGTGACAGTATGAGTAAGGAGAAAGGAGCAAATGCAAGAGATATTGTATAAATAGAAGTGACAGCACTTGGTAATTGTTTGAATATGAGGGAATAGGGGAGAGATAAGAATCAAAGATGACTCTGAGCTTTTGAATCTGGGTATCTGGGAAGATGATGGTGGCGTCAACAGAAATAAGGAAATTGAGAGTAGGGGCAGATTTAAAGGGGGTGAGATGATGAGCCAAACTTTATACATGCTAACTTGAAGTACTGACTTGAGGACATCTTGTTGTAGTTTTCCCGAAGATTGATGTAAATATGGACCTGGGACTCAGAAGGAAAAATTGGGAAGGAAGGAAAGAAGGAAGGAAGGAACGAAGGAAGGAAGGAAGGAAGGAAGGAAGGAAGGAAGGAAGGAGGAAGGAAGAAGGAAGGAAGGAAAGAAGGAAGTAAGGAATGGAGGAAGGAAGGAAAGGAAGAAGGAAGAAGGAAAGAAGGAAGGAAAGAAGGAAGGAAGAAAAGGAGGAAGTAAGGAAAGGAGGAAGGGAGGAAGGAAGGAATAAGGAAGGAAGGAAGGGAGGAAGGAAGGAAGGAAGGAAGGAAGGAAGAAAGGAAGGAAGGAAGGAGAGAGTTTCATACAAATGAGTCAGTGATAGACCTTAGAACATAACATAAATCTTGCTATACAGAGGAGATGAGTGCTAGGTTTGGAATCAGAGGACTGGAAATCCAATCCTTGGGCAAGTTACAATCTTTCTGGGTCCTAGTTTCCCCATCTATAAATTGAGGAAGATGAAGTGGATGACAACTTACATCTTTCTAGTGCTAAATCTTTGCTCCTATGACCCTAAGTATCAGGGCTGCACCCTGGCCAACACTATGCTGCCTGAATCCTGTTAGCAAACTCTCTGATGCAGGTAGAGTTAGGGAAATTTTTGGTTTTCAGTGACATACGTTTGCTGTTGTGCATAATCCTCCCAACAGAATCAATGGGAAAAAAATGTGAAGGAAGGCAATCTAGTCATACCAGATCTCAAGCTGTATTATAAAGTGGTAATTATCAAAACAATCTGATACTGGCTAAGAAATAGAGCAGCGGATCAGTGGAATAGATTAGGTACAAATTACATTATAGTAAATGACCATAGTGATCTGATAAACCCAAAGGTCTAAGATTTTGGAACAAAAACTCATTATTTCATAAAAAGTGCTAGGAAAACTGGAAAACAGTGTGGCATAAACTAGGTATAGACCAGTATCTCACATCATATATGAAGATAAGGTCAAAATAGGTATAAGATTTACACATAAAAGGTGATACCATAAGCAAAATAGGAGAGCATGGAATAGTTCATCTGCCAGATCTTTGGATAAGAGAAGAATTTATGACCAAACAAGGGATAGAGAGCATTACAAAATGTAAAATAGGTATTTTTGATTATATAGCATTAAAAAGGTTTTACACAAGCAAAACCAATGCAACCAAAATTATTGATTTTATTTATTGAATTATTTACTCAAAATTATTAAAAATGGAAACATTTTACAATTTTATCTCTGATAAAGGCCTCATTTCTCAAATATATAGAGAAATGAGTCAAATTTATAAAAATACAAGTCATTCCCCAATTGATAAATGGTCAAAGGATATCAACAAGCAGTTTTCAGACTGAGAAATCAAAGCTATCTGTAGTCATGTGAAAAAAATGCTCTAAATCACTATTGATTATAGAACTACAGATTAAAACAGCTCTGAGGTATTACTTCATACCTATCAGATTGGATAATGTGACAAAAAAGGAAATTCATAAATGTTGGAGGGGATGTAGGAAAACTGGGACACTAATTCAGTGTTGTGGAGTTGTGAACCGATGCAACCATTCTGGAGAGCAATTTGGAACTATGCCCAAAGGGCTATAAAACTGTGCATACTCTTTGATTCAGCAATACCACTACTGGGTCTATATCCCAAAGACATCAAAAAGGGGGGTACCTATATGTACAAAAATATTTGTAGACCCTATTTTTGTGGTGGCTAAGAATTCGATGCCCATCAATTGGGGAATGGCTAAACAAGCTGTGGTATATGGTTGTAATGGAATATTATTGTGCTCTAAAAAATGACAAGCAGGGTGATTTCAGAAAAACCTGTAAAGACTTACATGAAGTGATGCAAAGTGAAGTGGAGAGAACCAGGAGAATGCTGTACTCAGTAAGAGCAATATTGTTCGATGAAGAACCGTGAATGACTTAGCAATTCTCAGCAATACAATGATCCACAGCAATCCCGAAAGACTAATAACGAAGCATACTATCCACCTCCAGAGAAAGAACTGAGATTATTTGAATACATGCTGTTTTTCACTCTTTGTTTCATTCCTTTTCTTTTATTTGACTCTTCTTGTCCAAAATGACTAATATGGAAATGTTTTACATGATTGCACATGTATAGCTTATATCTGAATGCTTACCATCTCAGAGTTAGGAGAGGGAAGGGAGAGATAGAATTTGGAACTCAAAACTTTAAAAAATTGTTAAGAAAAATTGTTTTACATGTAACTGGGGGAAAGATAAAGTATATTTTTTTAAAAAAGAAATTCTCCCAACAGCCAATATCTCAAAAATGTATCCTTAGAAGGGACCACATTTATGGGAAGACGTTGCCAATGAAACCTGAGGCATTTGGGGATTAGCCATGCAATAAAGCAAAGGGAAAAAACAGGTTCCAGATTGTCTCCTGAGTATAAAACTGTGCTATTCTACCTTCAAAAGTGGTTGAACAAAGTTTACTCAAACTTTTCAAACACACGCGCACACACACACACACACACACACACACACACACGAAGAAGAAGAGGAAGAATTAGTCCTTGAAGAGTGATCGTATGTGGGAAATTCAAACTCCAAAGAATCATTTCCCCAAAGTTACAAGTGAAGAAACCAGTATGGCTCTGTGCTGCTTTAACCTCCAGTGTTTGTTCCTGTGTTCTGTGGTAAAGAGAAGCTGGAACAAAGGCTTTGGGAGAGTGACTGTATTTATCTTAGAGTCACTGAATGGCCACATACACACATTCACATTTGCCTATGGAAAAGGGAAAAGGAAATAGGAGCTTGTCTGGATTAGCTACCATGAGCAATGGGAATCCCACCTATCACTCACCCAGAAGCCTTTCCTCCATGCAAAAAGGAAAAAAAAAGCTCTCTTTCCCCTGACAATGAAAATAATGAATTCCGATTATCCAAGGAGGCCCTGAATCTGAATACCAGCAAAGCCCAGCACCAGGGAGGGAAGAGGAATTATCAGAAAAGGTCATCCTGGAGACACGGAACAAAAGCACTTGGAGCAGCTTCATTCCTTAATTTGAGGAAACACTGAAGCCCTTAACCAAGCCAGAAGCAAAGCCCGTGAGAAGAGAAAATAAAGAGGGCCTTCTGAGTTCTGAGAAAAATTTATAGGGTAGAGAAACAAAAACCTGGTTGATACATGAAACTTAGAAAACCTCAGAGGCTTTGCTCCTATCCTTTTATGAGGACCTACCAGGACACCCCCATGGCCTCCCTAGGTCAGAGGGAACTCCCATCATTCCACACCAACATAATGTTGCCCATACTGGTACAATTAATTGAAGAGAATTGTCCCAAGCATAGGCATTAATTAGTTTGAATCCACCACCTCCAGGAAAGGAGTGGGCAGAAGGCTGAAATACTCTGCTATGGACATTTCTCAGACTGGTGTGTTGTTGCCAGAGTTCTGTCCATCTGAACAAAACACAGGGAGTGTTTAAACATGAGCCTGTCCTAGAGTGAGAGGCCTCTTGTCATGGTTTCCATGATGCAGGTAATAAATCATTTAAAAAGAAAAAGAGGCCTCCATGGGAAAATGGGGTCATAAGCAGGGGAGGAAGCAGGATGGTATAGGCAAAAGATCATTGGTTCTGAAATCAGAAGTCCTTAGTTCAAATCCTAGCTCTGCCACTTGGATGACCTTGAATAAGTCACTTAACCTCTGTGGGACTCAGTTTCCTCATCTGTAAAAAAGGGAGTGATTAGAATAGATGACCTCTGATGCTCCAAAGCTATAATCTTATGGTCCCACGACCTCTGAGATGCCTCAGTCTGGGAAAAGAATCATGATTCTGTGTTATAGCCTTTTATAATTATGAAGCTATTTTTCACACGTTATTCCAGGGGCAACCTGGTATGGTGGAGTGATGAACTTGGAAGCAGGAAGACCTGATTTCAAATCCCACTTCTGACACTTACTAGCTGTCTGACCCTGGGCAAATTACTTCCCCTTTGTGTGTCTCAAGCAATTCCCAGGACTTATCAGGAGGGGCTGCATTATGCCTTAGGAGTTTCACTCTGACTAAATCATAGGTCCTTCCGGTATGTCACTTCATCCTCAAAGATGACTTATGGAAAGATATAAACAAAAATCAGAATGAGGGAGTGTGAAAGAATCATGATTTGCAACATTGGGTGGAGTATCTACCCCCAATGATTGAAGTGGTGGTTCTACTGAACCATGGCTGTCTCACTAACTCTGGAATCACACCACTACTTGAATGCAATGAGTGGTCAATATTTGGTGGGCGATCAATATTTGGCTGAGGGTCCCATTCTTCTGGCTTCCTAGCTGGCTTTAGCTTAGGCTTTGTCATTCTTCCACTTCCAGACATTGCTGCTTCCTCTAGTCACTGCTATTGCTCTCACAGAGTGTTTGCTCCAGGCCACAGGCCTCTTGCTAATCAACATATTTACAGTTGTCATTGAACAGTCCCACAATCCAAAAGGGATTTGACAGGACTTCTTCACTTGTTCCTCTTAATGAAAGGTGGCCAGTCCTTAGTCCTAGTCTAGTTATAGCAAGTTAATTTCTTCTACCTCTTTTCTGCATTAGGGAGCAATGTGCCCTCTGCCCCTTGGGTTGAGTTTTTCTGAGGTTTAGAATGAACACTAGCTCCTTTCTGTTTGTCTTTTCAACTACTGTTGTGCCCACTGAGAACCAGTACCTGGCTGTTCCTAAAGTTCTAATAAGCCTCCAGAAAGCAATTGGAACACAGACAGGGAGGCACAGAGCTGGGTAATAATGCTGGCATTCTCACCTTCATTGCAAAACTTCCTGTCTCCCATAAAGAAGTAATTTTTTAAAAAAAATTCTATACCTGATAAGGAATATAAGTTTTGAATTGACTTTAATAGCTTTCTCCTGTTATGCCATTTCTAACTATCCCCATAGCATCAAAGAACTTTCCCTAGAAATAAGTTTTGAGAACAGGAACCCCTTTATATGTTTCTCCAATTGTGACTTTCATTCCCTTTGCCCAATCATACACCCTGAGGAACACTGATGTTCCAGGTGAAGGAAGGACTGAGGGACTGAAGGACTGAATTCTGAAGCAGGGAGCATTGAATATAGGTATCTCTCTGAGGGCCTAGAACTCTCAAAAGTGGAGCAAAACTCCTCTCATTTCTTTTGAGATCTACAAGGTTACAATAAAGGGGCAGTCATTAGAATGGTGACATTAAAAGGATCCTACAATGGATAGGATGATGATAATAATTGCCATCTCTATAGCATGTTTAAGTTTGTGAGGCACTCACAACAACCATGTGAGACAAGCAGTTTAAGTATGATTGTTGTCACTCTTTCTTCATTTTCTAAGAGGACTGGGGACATCACGGGGTCTTTTAACTTGCCTCTGAATCATTTTTAAGTGAGGAAGAGTTGTACAAAATCTTCAGCCTCACTCTCTCTTCCAAAGTCATTGAAGTTCAGTGGCAAAACAAAAGTCATGATCACTGTCGACGGATGCAGTGGATGACCTGGGTATCTTCAATGTCTAAGCACTTCACAGTGCCTTCTTCAGCCACGTCCATGGTCATTAGAACAAATTGTTCTCATCTGCCCAGGCTCATTCCACCAAGGGCAGTGTTTGGAGTTGACACCTTCCTAAATTCACAGACAGGTTTGAGATCCGTTGGTTACCTTCAACCTGTTTTAAGCCCACCTGCTGAGATGGTTTTGCTGGGATGTGGCTGCTGTGCATGCTACGGCTTCTTGGAGCCACAGGTGAGAGGTGAGTGCCAGGTGGACAACAAAGGTGGATGAGCAGCCCTAAAAAGGTCTCAACAAGCCCTCACACCAGAGGTGCTAGCCCTCCCTGAACACACCATACATCCTATTTAAGTATTAATATCCACCCAGAAGTGACTTGCCTAAGATTACACACCTAGAAAATGTCACAGAAAAAGTGAAGCACACACTCAGGATGCTAATGTAGCCCCCTTTCTACCCTATCACACCGCCTCCACCCCAATGCTTCTAGGTAGGATTACACCTAAGCTAACCCCTGCCTACATTTTAGTCCTGTCAATATCAGTAAGTGATGCCCATAGCCATTGCTAAGCCCCACTATTGTCATATAAGGCTTAAAGAAATATCAGCCTTTGATACCAGCTCATTTGCTCTCTTTCTGTTTGTGCTGAAAAAGAACAGCTGGTTAGCAACCAGGAAGCCTAGACCAATATCACTCACTTAATATGGGAAGTGCCTATAAGAGTCATAGGCAGCAGCTGCCAATAGGCAAGAGGTGATGGGGAATGGGAAGGGCTGTGTCATTTCCTACAGCTTAGAAAGTAGACACATGTTGCAGCATAACAGTCAGCCAAAGTTATACCAATGAACACTAAACTCCAACTTCTGTGTTTTAAAGTTGTAGAGAACTTAGAGTCCCCCTAATACAAGATCATCTAGTCCAGGAGGTCTGGGATTTTTTAATATCTTGATAACATACTACTTTTTTGAGATATTTTTCCTCAATTACATGTAAAAAGATTTCTAACGTTCATTTTTTTAAAATTTGAGTTCCAAATTCTCTTCCTCTCTGCTTCCTTGAGAAGGCCAGCAATTTGATATTGATTGTACATGTGTAGTCATGTGAAATATATTTCCATATTAGCCATGTTGCAAAATAAAGCAGAAGGAAGGAAGGAAGGAAGGAAGGAAGGAAGGAAGGAAGGAAGGAAGGAAGGAAGGAAGGAAGGAAGGAAGGACGGAAGGAAGGAAGGAAAGAAGGAAGGAAGGAAGGAAGGAAGGAAAGAAGTAGGAAGGAAGAAAGAAGGAAGGAAGGAAGGAAAGAAAGAAGGAAAGAAGGAAGAAAAAAGGAAAAAAGGAAGGAAGGAAAGAAGAAGGAAGGAAGTAAAGAAGAAGGAAGGAAGGGAAGAAGTAAGGAAGGAAGGAGAGAAGGAGGAAGGAAGAAGGAAGGAAGGAAAGAAAGAAGAAGGAAGGAAGGAAGGAAGGAAGGAAGGAAGGAAGGAAGGAAGGAAGTCTAAGAACTATACTTTGACCTGCATTCAGACTCTACCAGTTCTTTCTCTGGATGTGAATAGCATTTTTCATCATAGGTCCTTCAAAGTTGTCTTGAACCATCATATTGCTGAGAATAGCTAAGTAATTCACAGTTGATTATAATACAACATTGCTCTTACAATGTTCTCCTGGTTCTACTCACTTCACTCTACATCAGTTCGTATAAGTCTTCCCATGTTTTTCTGAAAGCATCGTGCTCATCATTTCATATAGCACAGTTGTATTCCATCACAATCATATACCACAACTTGTTCAGTCATTCCCCAATTGATGAGCATCCCCTCAATTTCTAATTCTTTGCTACCACAAAAGAGCTATTATAAATGTTTTTGCACATATAGGTCCTCTTCCTTTTTTCCTTTGATCTCTTTGGTATACAGACTTCGTGCTATTGCTGGGTCAGAGGCTATGCACAGTTTTGGGCATAGTTCCAAATTGCTCTTCAACTGTATTTCAATATAATTGGTTTCCTTTGTAATCCTATGAATTTTATTTGATGAACGTAAGAACATTATTCTAAGAAGAGGTCCAAAGGCATCACCACCAGACTGCCAAAGGGGTTCACAATAAAAGAAATATAAGGAAACTTTTAGATAAAAAAGCTAAGATCTAGAGAGACTGTCAATTATTTAAAATATTTTTTTCCATAGAAACCTTTGCTAATTTCCTAGTCTAATTTAACCACACGAGTTTATTTTCATAATGATGTCATAGAAAGATCATTGGACCCAGAGTCAGAAAGCTTGGGTTTAAGGACTGGTTCTGGTACTTGCGGTGGGATGCTTCCAAGCTTCAGTTTTCTCTTCTATGAAATGGGAATATTGACAATTACACTTTACCTACCATGGTTTTGAGGAATAAAGTATTTCATAATTCTGAAAACAAATTAAGCAACATTTTTATTTAACTCATAATAGACTTGAGATAAAGGACTATTCCAATAATATCTTCTCTGGATGTGAGCCAAAGTATTATTAAACAATAGAACCATTTCTATTACACTAAGGGTTAAGTAGGCCTTTTTGGTCTAACCTCAGAGCCTACATAGTGTCCATTGGAAAATTAATTCTGAGTCTAAACTTCAATTGGCTGGAGTACAAATCCACTTTTCTTTCGTTTCAATATCATCTAATCACCTAGAAAAAAATGAGAATATTCTTCCTGTCTCCCTGGGAGCTGTAGCCACCTGGAAAGAAAGAAATTCCCTCATGAACCTGAGTTGCTTGCCACCCAGAGAGAAAGAAATCTCTTTTCCTACATACATATACAACTGCAATGGCCAGGGAAGGTGTAGCCATAATGGCTTTTGTTTTCTTTGAATGGCTCAGCTTGCCTCATTGAGCCTCTGGACACTGTGGCTTGCTCTTCCGGGGCAGGAGGCCCGGGGAGCATGCCGGGAAGCAGACAGCTTCCTGTGTGAGGAGTCATGGGGCTGGCTGAGGGGAGGTGTTGGCGGCTATGCTAGGGGGAGGGGCCAACTCAGGAACCAATCGGCCCTGGTCATTAGGGCGGAGCTTGATGATGTCAGAGACCCTATAAGAGGGGAGAGGACAGCTCGAAGAGCTCTCTCTTTCCTTTTTCGGTTGGAGCCAGCGACAGTTACGACAGTTACGTCAGTTACAGCGACCGTTACATCGTCAGTTACAGTTGCAGCTTCAGTTACAGACACAGACACAGCTGAGGCAGGAGCTGCCAGTAGCAGAGCTGACCTACGGGAGGAAGCTGAACAAAGACTTCAGTCCAGTGGGTAATCTTATTACCATAAAAGGGGGAAACATGATTTTGCTTTACGCAATCATGTTTCTCTGTAGCCTCCTGGTTACTCTTTCAAGGCGTACTTATTGGGCCTGGAAGATTATGATCAACATATCAAAATGGGGCTTCTGGTTCATGGGTTGGTTACTGTGGAGCCTAAATAAATGTTTTGATTCTTCTGCCTTCTACTTTGAGAGTTTCTTCTATCCGGCGATTCCGAACCTTTCAGACATGTTTATGATCCTCTTTGAGATTATAAACTCTGCCCTCCTGATACATTTGGCGTCACGAACAGGATCGCTAGGTATAAGATCTCTATTTAGAAGCAGAACAATTTCAGAGGAAGAGATGAATATCCCAGGATGGGAGGATCCATTTTATTCCTCCCTAGCAAAAGAATTGGCTAAAAAAGCTGGACCCTGTGAAAACTGGGAACCAAGGCTACGGAGAGGAGATCCTAGGGATTTGGAAAAGTGTTTACGAGAAGTTGGGATTCAGTCAGGGGCATCACTATCTAGGCAAAGCTGGATAGTGTTATCAGCCTACCGTCTAGTATACGAAAGATTGAGATTAAGTGAAAGACATGGGGGCACTCCTACCCCACAGGAAGAAGGGGAATCTCAGATAGCAGGAGACCAAACTGACTCAAATGAGAACTTTTCTATTAATGTGGCTAAGAGCAACAGGAGACCAAAAAAGCCCAGAGTGCATTTCAACCCAGCCCAGAAAGAGCCTGACTGCCTGCTTCGTCCTAGCCATGGTGGCAGAGGAAGTGAGTGGGGAGAGAATGAGACAATGTTAGGGGCTGAGGCACAAAACACTACTGGGGTTCAGGATGTGCCTCACACAGAGAATAGGAGATGGTTAAATGATCAGACAAGGGCTCGACCCATACAAAGGAGGAAGACAGAACCCGAGGTGAAGATTCAGTTACAAGGGAAATTCAGGAAGATTTCTCACCGCAAGAGGTCACAGATATTTTGAGTAGATTCAGCCAAAGAATAGGAGAACCATTGATATCTTGGATGGTAAGACTCAGTGATCAAGGGGCCGGTGGAATATCAGTAGATGGGACAGACTGCATGAGATTCATAGGTATCAGCCATGATCCTCTAGTTCAACAAGCTTTTAGGGAACATCATCAGCAAGGAGATGGTGATAGCGGGACTACTCTGTTGGCATTAGCCGCTGTGGGATGCAATAAGAGATATGCTACTGATTCTATGTGGCCCACTGAGCACAGACCCTGGTATTCACTTAGAGATTGTATCATGAGACTAAAGGAGGAGGTAATGAAGACTGCCATTATGACAGGAACTGCAGATAAATATTACAATGATTCAATGGAACTGCCTCATAGGAATTTAATAATTAGGACAGCTCCCCCTGCTTATAAACAACTAATTTTGAATTTATTACTTGGAGAAGTAGGGAGCCGTCTTACAACAGTGATAAATAAGATTTTACAGTTATATGACTTAGGTGACTGGGGAAGGGATAGATCTCCTCAAGAGAGAAGGGTGAATAACCAGCAAACTTGGCGCCAAAGGAGAGTAACAAGGAAAGAAATGTTTACTGCTTTATTGAGAGCAGGAGTAGGTTTTGAAATGATAGATGGAATTCCAACCAATGAATTATATAGAATGTACAGAGATAAAGGCCTTGATAACAGGAGAGATAGGGAAATCAGAACTGCTCCTGCAAATGCTACAGATGTTGAACCTTCATACCCAAGTGAATCACATGAAAGGGAATACTAGGGAACAGGCCAGGCCCCAGCCCAAATTAAGGAAATACACAGGCTGGATTGTAGACCTCACATTAACTTGACCATATATTGGAAAAATGGGTCAAGTACGGTAACTGAGGCATTAATAGATACTGGGGCCGAGGCCACCCTTATTTATGGAAATCCAGACAAGTTCAGCCATGGAACTCCTATTACCATCACAGGACTAGGAGGGACTGAAATATCAGCCAGACAAGTTAAATTGATGATGAAAATTGGACAGTTGCCCAAGAAAGAATATAGTGTGGTTATTGTGCCTATTCCCGAATACATCATTGGAATAGACATATTGAAGGGTATGACCTTAAATTTACCCGAAGGGAAATACCAATTTGCTGTGAGGAAAATAGGCATTAATGCAGTCTTAGTGGGGAAAATCAAGATGGATCCAATCACTTTGCCCGAACCTTCTGAAGTAATTACTTTGAGGCAATATCGTGTGCCAGGTGGGCAAGATGAAATTGCCAACACTATAAGAGAATGTGTTGAGGCAGGAGTGTTAGTCCCTACAACTACTCAATGGAACAACCCTGTCTGGCCAGTCCGAAAGTCGGATGGGACATGGAGGATGACAGTAGATTATAGACAGCTGAACAAAGTAACTCCTCCCTTGTATGCTGCTGTTCCAGACACGGTTACTTTAATAGAGAGAATACAAAAACATGAAGGGACTTGGTATGCAGTTATTGATTTGGCCAATGCCTTCTTTACAATCCCAATAGACCCCAAGCAATGGAATCAGTTTGCTTTTACTTGGCAAGGCCGACAGTATACATTTACACGCCTGCCGCAAGGATATATTCATAGCCCAACTATTTGCCACAGGATTGTAGCTGAACATTTGGATGAATTAAAGTTACCTGGTGTACAGCTTACACATTACATAGATGACATCATGATACAGGGAAAGAATATAAAGGAGGTGGAGGAGAGTTTAGCATTATTAATTGACCATATGAAAAGCAAAGGATGGGAAATCAACCCCGCAAAGGTTCAAGGGCCAGCTCAAACTGTAAAATTCTTGGGGATACAGTGGAATAGAGGACTGCGAGAAATTCTCCCACAAGCTCGACAAAAAATCCAGGATTTTCCCACCCCTACCAATAAGAAAGAGGCCCAAAAGTTCATAGGGCTGTTTGGTTATTGGAGACACCACATCCCACATTTGGGACAGATTTTAAAACCCTTGTATAAAGTCACCAGAAAGAAATATGAATTTGACTGGGGACTTGAACAAAGTAGAGCTTTTGAGGAAGCAAAGGCTGCTATTCAATTAGCTCTAGACTTATGGCCTATGCAAAATGGGCCAGTGGAGTTACAAGTGACTGTACAAGATGACTATGCAAATTGGAGTCTGTGGCAAAAACAACAAAGCCGAAGTGTACCTTTAGGCTTTTGGTCAAGGAAACTGCCCTCATCTGGAGTGCAATATACACCTTTTGAGAAGCAGCTGTTAGCTGCATATTGGGCTTTAGTAGAAACTGAGCAACTAACTCTGGGTCATGAAGTGGTATTAAGGCCTGGAATTCCAATTATGACTTGGGTAATGAGTACCCCAGCTTCTCACAGAATTGGACATGCACAAGAGGCAAGCATAATCAAATGGAAGTGGTATATTCAGAATAGGTCCAGAGCAGGCAAAAATGGAGTTTCTGCTCTACATGAATCTGTGGCGAACATTGATACTGAGAGCAATGAAAAGCCCCTTGAATCTAAGCAACAGATGGTACCATCCTTAGTGAAATGGAATAATGGATATGACGGACTAAATGAAGAACAGAAGAAACATGCTTGGTTTACTGATGGGACAGCAAAATATTTAGGACAGAAGAGACATTGGAAAGCAGTAGCCTATAACCCCTGTACAAGGAGAACTCTGGAAAGTTCTGGGATAGGTGGAAGTAGCCAATATGCTGAACTGATGGCAGTGCATCAGGCCATCAGAGCAGAGAAAGGAGGACAGTGTCATATATTTACTGACTCGTGGGCGGTAGCTAATGGATTAGCTACTTGGATGCCTATATGGAGGAATCAGAATTGGGAGATTCATAGCAAACAAGTTTGGGGTAAAGAGTTATGGGAAAATATATGGGACATGTCTTTGGTTACAGATCTGTCAGTTTTTCATGTTGATGCTCATGCAACCCTGACCACACCAGAACGTGAGTACAATGCACATGCGGATCGACTAGCAAAGATTGCTACTGAATGTATTGTCCCTACTCCGACTCCAACTGATGACCCAGCCTTAGCAAGATGGGTCCACCAGACTGCTGGCCATTTAGGGGTCCAGGCCACCCATCGATGGGCACAGGATCGAGGTATCAGTATTTCTCATGCGTTGTTAAAACAAATAACAGAGGAGTGTTGTATATGCCAATTAGAAAAAGAACGAACTCTTCCTAGGATAGTTACTGGAGAAATAGCAAGGGGAAAAGTTCCAGCCCAAATTTGGCAGATAGATTATATTGGCCCACTACCCCAGGATAAAGGATGTAAATATGTATGTACGTGTGTTGACACCTATTCCGGTGTACTAGTGGCTTGTCCTTATAAAGACGCAACTCAGAAAAACACCTGTAAAACTCTAGATATTGTAAGTTTATATTATGGAACCCCAATGCAGATTCAAAGTGACAATGGGTCACATTTCAAGGGCAAAGAAGTGAAAAGATATTGTGTGTTGAATAATATAGAATGGATATATCATATTCCATATTACCCACAAGCATCTGGGCTAATTGAAAGAATGAATGGATTGTTGAAAGAACAGCTGAGAAAATTAAGCTCAAATAATTCATATCGACATTGGAAGGATAATTTGTCTATTGCCTTACGTAATTTGAATAATAGACCCTTAGGTGGGAGTACACCTCTAGCCAGAATGATGACCCCAAATCTGCAGATCAGAGAACAGCAAACATGTGAGATCCAAAACCTTGAATTTTGGACTGTGAGGGAAGATGTCCCACTACCAAGTCCAGGAACACCTGGTTCAGCAGGATATGATTTACATTGTATAGAGAATTTTAGGTTAAATAGGAAAGAGATAAGAAAAACCCCTACTGGAGTATGTATGAGAATCCCCAAGAATCATCTTGGATGGATATTACCTAAACCAGGATTAGCGGCTCAAGGAATACATGTATTGGCTGGAGTGATAGATTCTAATTATCAAAAAGAAATTGTTGTGACACTCCAGAATATGGGCAAAAAACCCGTACAATTTTGTAGAAATGATAGGATGGTTCAAGTCATTATTATCCCCTGTGAAAAAATGCCCTTTGTGAAAACTGACCCTCCTCCCAAAATAACTACTAGAGGGGCAAAAGGGTCTTGCTCCATTGATAGAATAAAGTCAGGAGCTAAGGTATGGGTAAAACGGAAGCCAGATGATATTCCAAAGGCTGCAGAAGTTATAGCCCATGGGAAGGACAACACTGTAACAGTTGTCTATTCAGGGGAAAATAATTACCAAATCGTACCCCTGAACCATATATTTTACCGTGAATAGGTTATAATAATAGATTCACAGACTATTCTTTTTGTCCTTTGTTTTGGCTAACCTTGTTGCTAGTTTTGTTTCCTTCAGGCTTAAGCACCCTGCACTTTCCGGTGACTGCCTAAGCATGTAGCATTCTTGGAATTCCTGCCAGCTTGTTAAAGAAATGACCTCTGGAATGGGACTTTTTGGGGGCAGGGCCATCTCTACATCCAATTTCAGCATGAAGAAGCTATGGAAAATGAGACCTTCACCCCTCACCCCAAGATTTTGAGCCCCAATCGTTCAAGGGGGGTGGAAATGATGATAGTGTTCTGTTTACTTATTTTGTGTTATCCTTGCTGTGTTGTTTTATTGTTATGATATTATTGATCCTATGTAGTGGATACAAGGATTTAGGGGTGGACATTTGAATTATTAATAATTATTTTGGGGATGATTGATTGAAGAGATTATTTTGCTGGGATCTAGGGGTGGATCGCATTTGAATCGTTAACCAATGTTTGGGAATGTTACTGAATGATATGTTTTGCTTTATAATGAATGATATGTTTTAGTTTCCTTTGTAATTGGATCACAATGTATGTTCTAGGATACATGGCTGATTAGATTATGTATCCTATAACAAGGGGTGGAGTGTAGCCATAATGGCTTTTGTTTTCTTTGAATGGCTCAGCTTGCCTCATTGAGCCTCTGGACACTGTGGCTTGCTCTTCCGGGGCAGGAGGCCCGGGGAGCATGCCGGGAAGCAGACAGCTTCCTGTGTGAGGAGTCATGGGGCTGGCTGAGGGGAGGTGTTGGCGGCTATGCTAGGGGGAGGGGCCAACTCAGGAACCAATCGGCCCTGGTCATTAGGGCGGAGCTTGATGATGTCAGAGACCCTATAAGAGGGGAGAGGACAGCTCGAAGAGCTCTCTCTTTCCTTTTTCGGTTGGAGCCAGCGACAGTTACGACAGTTACGTCAGTTACAGCGACTGTTACATCGTCAGTTACAGTTGCAGCTTCAGTTACAGACACAGACACAGCTGAGGCAGGAGCTGCCAGTAGCAGAGCTGACCTACGGGAGGAAGCTGAACAAAGACTTCAGTCCAGTGGGTAATCTTATTACCATAAAAGGGGGAAACATGATTTTGCTTTACGCAATCATGTTTCTCTGTAGCCTCCTGGTTACTCTTTCAAGGCGTACTTATTGGGCCTGGAAGATTATGATCAACATATCAAAATGGGGCTTCTGGTTCATGGGTTGGTTACTGTGGAGCCTAAATAAATGTTTTGATTCTTCTGCCTTCTACTTTGAGAGTTTCTTCTATCCGGCGATTCCGAACCTTTCAGACATGTTTATGATCCTCTTTGAGATTATAAACTCTGCCCTCCTGATACAGAAGGTGACAGCTTGAAGCATGTTTCTCACTCTAGGGCTCAGGGAGAGCCCAATAGGGTGACCAGTCATGCATACAGGATGTTTGGAAGTCAGCTGTTCACGGCTCATGGACTGCCTGTGATGAATGATGAATAAGAACAGCATGATGTACTGGAAAGAGCTCAGGACCATGCCAGGAGACCTGGGTTCTATCCCTAACTGACTCTGTAACACTAAGGTTACACCTTTCTAAGCTTTATGAATAAAAGCATGGAGCTAGATGACCTTCAAGACTCCTCTAGGCTGTAATATTCCATGAATGGCTCGTGAAGGGCTATCTTAACCTGGCTTGACACGTCATTCAAAAAAAGGCCAGTAAGAGGCCTGCAGGTTTTAGCTTCAGGTTGAAGATCAAGATAGCTTAGTAATGAAGCAAACTGAAGGTCTGGATGACTGGAATCTTACCTGTATCTGGAGCTTGACACCATATGGCTCTCATCCACAGCGCATCATTTCTTAGCATGCTTCCAATGGGGGAGCCATCAGCCCATTCCCAACACTTATTGAATCTTCTCTTTGTTCTATGAGTTTGAAGATTACAGGAACATGCCAAGGTGGACTAATCTATTTCCAAATCCCTTTTCTTTCAGGGAAAATGACTGAAAATGTTCTGCAAAAGCCACAGTAGAATGAAAGCCTTGTTCCCATCTGGAGAAGAGTCACATTTGGCTTGAAGGTTTACACTAAGCCTAAAAGTAATCATGACAAATGGAAATCCAGCAGCACCTTCAAAACAATAGGCTATTCTTTTGGCAAAAGAAAAGTGTTACTGTAATATAATCTCAGCATCTCCAGTGAAGCACATCAAGTAAGTCACATGTATGAAAAAGGGGGCAGATTAACCTGGCCCAGGGTATCTCTCTATTTTTTAAAAGAATCTATTGACAAGGAGCAAAGCAAATACAAGTAACCATATCCACAGAAGCTAGCTAAGGATTAATTTTAATATACGCAAATAAAACAGGACATGATGGGGGGAGGGGGAGGAGGGATGGTTACAACTTCCCAAATCCCCTTGAAAATCCATACCAAGAACAGAGCTAGTTTGTCAAATCCATACTCTTTGTTTAATACATTTATTCCTTTTTTTATCAAGGGAGGAAACAGTCCAATTTATTATATTGGGTTAGATGGATCCATCCCTTTGTGATTTTTTTCTTCTTCTAATCTTTATTAAAATCAAAAGAGAGGCATCTCTAATCCCTCAAATGATAATTTAGTTCTCAGTGTACAAAGTAAGAGTCTCTAGTATTTCTTTTTAGGCAAATCCATTCAATGATTTTAATAAAAAATGAAGTGGTGTGAACCTAAAAAAATAAAATAGATGTTTCTTAGAGGAAAACTAAAACTTATTTAACACTACACTTCACCTGAATTTTGGAGTCAGAAAATGACAATTTCAAACACTTAGAGAGAACCTCACCTAGTGAGGGCAGAGAGACTCCTGGCCAGGAATTTTCCCATAGGAGATGCCATGTATCAATATATGTTCCCCTCTTTTCATTACTTTCTGGGCCTCAAGATCCTGTCATAGTCTTATGTTTGGGGGATCCCTAGTAGAGAAAATTGTGTTTCCTAACAGGAAGCATGGATCCATGTTTAAGGAAGCAAGCCTTAGCTACTCTTTGGGCTGATGGGGCTACTAATACATAGCAATGGATTGGTCAGCTCTAAAAGATCAAGATTCCTCGGGCAAGGAAGGAAATCTTCATATAACTGTAGGACCTTGGCTTATATCCTATCTCTTAATGCATATTCAGAAAGATGACTAGATAGGCAAATGAATGAATAAAGAAATAAATGGATGGATGAATCAATGAATGAGATGTATTGATTTGTCTGATGGAACTTTAACTACTGAAGAAGAAATTTCTATCAGTATTAGCATAGCTTAGAAAATTCTAGCCAAAATTCCAAAAAGATGGGACTCCTTATGAAAAAACAACAGATGTTTTCAACCTTTTTTACCATTTTCACTTTCTTCCTGAAGATGAGAGCTGTGGGAATGATCAACTGTCACAAGCTGAGGTTTTAATCTTCATCAAATGGAGGCCCTCCTTCAAAGACAAAGAGTTTAGCTGACATATGTGCTCCTTAAAAAAAAGCTAGAATGGGAGCTTCTTGAGGAAAGGTACCATGTTTTATTTTTATTTTTTACTTTTTGTACTCGCAGTTCTTAGCACAGTGCCTGACACATAGTCTTAGAAATCGCTGAGAGCAACATTCTCACTCTTTTTCCTTTGAATGGAAAAGCAGATTTGGGACATCTGTGGTTTCCACTCTTTCTCTCATGGATTCCCATGACTTGCAGAGGGTACTAGAACCATATAAATCTGGTTTCAGCCAAGATGGTTATAGAGGTCCTACTGGATATGGAGGAGAAAGCTAGAAATGGAAGATCTTTCTCCAGGAGCAAGACAGTAGCTAGTGGCAAAAGCAGGTCAGCCAAGGAAAATAAGCCATCAGAGAAAGATCAACAGCAGCAGAAGTCCCCAGTTCCACAAGGCGGATTATTATGCCCACGCCCTCTGACCCCTGAACTTCTATGACCCCATGAGCTACCAAGTTGGCCTTCCTATGTCTCATTGAAGGTGTCTTTTGATTTTGATTCTTATGAAAGAGCGTGATTTCCATTATTGGGCATCCTGTTCTCTTGCATATGAAAAATGAATATAAAACTCAGACAATGCAATGTCAATAAAATTGGCACTGAACTTCACTTTTAACCTGCCTGCAGACTCCTGAAAAAGTACAGTGTTTGACAAAGATGGATCTGAGCTGGCAGCTGTTTCTGAACCGCATATCAAGAGCAAAATGAAGCCATAATTCCCAAGCTACAACAATGAATTATAGAAAGATGCCCTTGTTCCAAGACTAGGAGGACAGGCTAAGTCACCTCCCTTTGACCTTAGCCAAGCCCAGACTCTCTGGAGAAAACAGATGTTCCTTAGGATTCATAAAGGTGGTTCAGGAATGGGAGGCAACATGGTATTGTGGAAAGACAGCTGGGCTTAGAATCAGGCTCTGCCACTTAACTATATGGAGTTTAGCAGCTCTGTCTTCTTTTTCATATTTTTAACACAGTGTTTTGATTAACGAATATTTTTTCATTCAATCATTCACTATCTCATTGGCATCACCTCATCATCCCAGAATGTTCTTATACCTTCCTTGATCTTTCCATGGCCCCCAAAGTACTTTAAAAAGAATTTTTAAAAATACTCTTTTTGTATATATTTAGTGTTTACCACAACCCTCAGTTCTACTGTGCTTTCAACTTCCTGGCACGATTCTTATAGGACAGCACCATTTTTTTGTATTAACACTCAGTTACCTGTCTTCATTTCCATGTAGGGCACACGGTCCTTTTATATTGGTTGTCCCAAAGCTATACTAAACCTTAAAAATCTGCAGTAAGACTTTTGGGACACCCTATACTTGAGCTTACTAGTGAGCAAATTGGGTAGTTCCATTAGTTTCTTTATATACCACTGCATTTTATTTTTCACTGAAATCATTTGTAATCAGGTTGACAGCATTTTAAAACACTGATCTGCTGCCCTTGCTGTCCAATCTATTCATTTTGAAGGAACCCTAAAGGCTGCAATTGTTATATTCCAATCATAAGTAACATCCCACCAATATTTGGTTATTCCTATGAAGTAGCATTTATCTACTTTTATTAAGACCCCTAATTTACTAAATATGTTGCCTCATACCCAGTGCATTCATGTTTTGTAAACAGCAGGCATTTAGTAAATGTTTGTTAAACTGAATTGATATACTGATATCTGAGGCAGTGAGTTTTATTTCCTCCCCTCTTCCTGGTTGTGGTGTCCTGCGAATTAGTGTCTGAGTCTATTACTGTTTTTACTCTTAATCATTCTGCTTATTAAATATATGTATATATATATGCAAATATATATATATATATATTCTCTATGGTGTCTGTTTCAGTGAGTTGCTAGTCCCCCTTGAACACTCCATATACCCCAACCTTTGATACAAGCATTTGTTGAGTGTGCTACAAAACTCATCTCTCTCAGTATTCCCAAATTCACTCTTTCTCAATTCCATTATATATTTATCAATGCCACAGGGTCTTAAATGGCGATAAGATAGAAATTAATAGCAATTAAGAAGAGAATTCTTTGGGGACAATGGGAAGGGACAGCAAGAGGGTGAGTATTGAAGCATTCATACAAATCACTCTACTAGTGACTCCTGGGGAGTCTTGCCAATTCTATATGCAGCTGCTATTATGGTAACAGCCCTGGCCAGTAGGTCAGGACATTTGGGGTATTCTCTACCATTCTATCACTCTACCATTAACCTTATTATTTAAAAAAAAAGCCCTTAAGGTTTGTACAGTGTTTTTTGTGCAACCTCCCTGTGCAGTAGTCCAATATGTTCATTCCCATTTTACATATGAGGTGACTGAGGTTGACAGAGAGGTCTATGTGTACAGAGAAAATATACACTAGATATGGGATTTGACTCTATGTCTCTTGATGCTAAGATCATCAAGATTTTTACTATACCCACAATATCTTAGTTTCCTAAAAGCTAAAATGGAAACACCCTCAGGCTTTTTGTAAAACTCAGCTAAGATAACAGGTGTATAAGCACTTTTAAAAACAGGATGTACTCCACACATTATGAAGTATAACTAAACAGGGTTTTACTGTGACAAGGTGCTTTACATCCATTATCTCATGTTGATACAGTAATAATAGCTGGACTTTATATACTACTTTAAGGTTTGCAAAGTGCTTTAAGAGTATTCCCATTTAAAATAAAATCATTAAGAATTTTTAAAAGTATTCCCACTTTATCCTCATAACAATGCTGAGAGGTAAATGCCATAATTATCCCCTTTTTACAGATGAGGAAACTGAGGCAAACAAGGTTAAGTGACTTGCCCAGGATCACCCAGTAAGTGTCTGAGGCTGTATTTGAACTCAGGAAGATTAGTCTTCCTGACTCCAAGCCTGGCACTCTATCCATTATAACCTCATTGAGAGACAACATAAAAGCTGGCCTTACAATCAGGAAGACCTGAGTTCAAGTTATTACTCTGACACATACCAGGTGTATAAAGATAAGTCACTTCATCTGACAGCATCCTCAGCAATTTTGTTAAAACTATTAAGTTTCAGAGGAAGGGTAAAACTGCTTTGGTAAAAGAAATTCCTCATAGAAGAATGTGTTAAGTTCTCCTTTAAAGAAGTCACTTAGGGAGCAGCTAAGTGGTGCAGTGAGTAGAGCACCGGCCCTGGAGTCAGGAGGACCTGAATTCAAATCCAACCTCGGACACTTGACACATGTACTGGCTGTGTGACCTTGGGCAAGTCACTCAACCCCAATTGCCCTGGCAAAAAAAAAAAAAAGAAATCACTTGGAATGGCAGGTGCCGCTATTAATAATAAAATATAATAATATTCATAATTATTATGTGTTATATTATCATGGTATATAATTAATAATAATAAAATAAAACTTCTAATAATACTACGGTAGTATCGAAGGTGATATTAGTAATGGTAACAATACTAGTTTATATTAATAAAGTACTTTATAGTTTATAATAT
Organism: Trichosurus vulpecula; assembly: GCF_011100635.1. Classification (NCBI taxonomy): domain Eukaryota; kingdom Metazoa; phylum Chordata; class Mammalia; order Diprotodontia; family Phalangeridae; genus Trichosurus; species Trichosurus vulpecula. The sequence continues at coordinate 102,581,994 of NC_050581.1, forward strand.
GTTTTTCCAAATCTTATTTGAGCCTCAAAATTATCCTGTGAAGCAGACTTGCTATCCCCATATTGCAGATGAAGAAACTGAGGCTTAGAGAGGTCAAGAGAATTCTTCAAGATTTCAAATATAACAAGGAACAGATGCTAGATTTTATGCCAAAGTCAATGCTCTCCCACCCCCTCCTCCTCCATTATGCTACATTTGATACTGCCTCACTAAGATGACATGAACACTGGTGTCTGTATATTTCTTGACCAAAGTTTAGACTACACAAATGACTGGCCATGAGGTTTCCTTGGCACATTGGACCAATGCTCCTGACATGCCAAATCCTAGGCAGGGTTGGCTCTAATCTAGGAAAAGGAATCCTAGGTCAACCTTGTGAAAGAAGCAAAGAAATCTCAGATCAGCTCCCATAATAGAGTCTGATTCAATATATCACTTATTCATTCCACAGGAGAAATGAGGCAGAAAGAAAGGCTCAGGGTGGAATTTGGTACTATTCTGCCTTTGGCTCTTGGACTAGGAGATGATCTTCATGTATTCAAATGGGAGGCAATTATAAATGTGATATACCATTGCTTGTCTGGAATTCAGCAGTCTCAGAGTTTGGGGTCTGGTTTTGATTGTTGGTTAACTGGAGAAAGCAACTCACTGACATGAATTAAGACTTTTGGAAACTTTCTTTTATGACACTTGTCTATGAATTAGGCCCCCAGGACTGTACCTAGCAAGGGTAGTCTAAAAATGCATATGATATTAACAGAGCCCAGCATAATACATCGCACACATTATGGTGGATGCTTAATAAAAAGGATCACAGAGTTGGAGAGAGAAGGAGCATTAGGGGATGGAGAGAGAATGGACTTTTGAAGTCATCTAATTCAATCTCCTTATTTTATACTTCTGGAAATGGAGTCTGAAAGGGGCTAAACGACTTACCTAAGGTCACATAGACCATAGATGCCAGAGCAAAGATTTGAACCTGTGCCAACTAATTCCAATCCCAATAGTAGTTTTCCTCTATACCATATTACCTCCCCTTCTGTCAATTAACAGAAAAGAAATAATTACAATTTGGATGCTTTTCATCATACATGATAATATTACTAGTCAATTGCTTTAATTTTTATACAATAGAAGATTTGGATTTGGGCCAAGCTCTCTTGCCCTTCATCATGGAGGATACACATTTCCAAATTGGACTTATGAATCTGAGTGTAATTTATAGCAACAGAGACAAATCAAGCTAATGGCTAAAATGGTAATAGGGCCCCTGAAATTGAGGCTATTATGATATTCTGGACCTATTAGGGTCCTAAGGAATATTCAGTCCATTTTTCCAACAATCATAGAAGAAAGGGAGAGCTTTGTGTGTTGATAGAAGAATAGGCAATAATCTCCCTATGTAGCAGAGATAAGGAATCACAGGCCTGATGACTACATGTCAAGATTGATGGGGAGGGAATTCATGTGTCAGGTAAGCTTTGTACTCAGTGCTCCATAAGGTTCCTTCCAACTTTGGGTCACTTTGATTCTCTTATTAATTGAAGTATTGATTTTGTCTTAATCTGCTAACTCACTGTATAACTCCTGATTATCGAAACTCTCAGCTTTGGATTTTCTCTTTATAAGTTTTTTGGGCCTTGCCACTTATAAATACAATCTTTGTGGCAATCTTTCTGTACAAATGCGAAGCCATCACTACTTAAAGAATTAAGAAATCATATAGTCTAAATCACATCCCTTTCTGGGACAATATCATTCAAGTTACTCCTTGCATCCAAATTCCTAACTGGTGATATGCTTTAGTTAATTATGCCCATCATATTTCTCTCCATTGCTTTTGGGATCACCTGAAAATTATGAGGTCTTTCCCCCCCAGAAACTATCATCAGATAGCATCACCAGAAGAATATTTGTGGTTAAAATAAGATTTTTAAAATTTGGTTTAGAAAGGAGCTTGGAAGTACAGTTTGATTTTCTGAATGCAATCCATGACACTCCATTTTTTGGATTTAATGCGTGGTCTGGCACTTTGCACCGCCACAATGTTTTTCACCATATGTGTTCTAATGGCTATCTCATCTCAATGACTCAGTTATCCAACTGCATATCATAGTCTGGGAAAAGAGTATTCTTTATCCTTTTGCTTTTTCCTTTGTGGATTATTAAACAAAATTCATGCTCCATCCTTCCCTTCCTGCACTGAAAAACCAGAAATATTTAATTTTGACAAGTTAGTTGTACATTAGCCATTATGATTTGCCAGAAAATTATAGTGAATCTAAATCCCTCACAATATTTAGTTATGTTAATATCTAAAGAAGTCATGAGGCATGTTATGTGCTATTTTAGATATGAACACTGAGAAGCACTACAAAGTGAAATACCTTGGATGAAATTGTTTAGTGAGTCCTGGACGCAGTAACAAACATTTATGAGAACCCAAACTTAGTGGAACCCACTCCCAGACACTTCCTATTATTGCTAGACAACCCTAAATAAAAGAGAAAAGAGTTTATCTGGGGCTAGTCACAATCCCATCAACCAAACATCTACTACTGACTAACATCTATAGTTCACAGATGATTTATTTAAAGCTCATGAAATTCTGCAGTCAATGTATTTGTAGACATGACACCAAACATTTGGAGGAAATGTGAAAAATTTATGTCATTCGGATACTTCCAAATATCTAGTTACTTGAATTGTGTGGCAAAGGGATAGGATGTTAGAACTGGAAGGTCTATTAGAGACTACGTTGACTATTCCCCTCATTTTGCTGAATAGGAAACAGACCCAGATAGACAAAGTGACCTACCTCTGGTCATATAGTTGTACAATAAAACATAGCCAGGACTAAAGTCTAGTTCTCCTGGTTCCCATTCTAATGTATTATAAGATTTATGAGAGAAAGAGACCTTAAATTTCATTGGAAGGAAACAGGCCCAGAGTTGTTCGAGGTCATATAGGGAGTAAATAACAGAGACAGGATACAAACCCAGATCATCCCCTCCAACACACTTCCCATTACACCATCTTGCCTCTTTTCCATTGTAGTATACTGCTTGGAATAAGTAGGACTTTTTTTTCAAAGTATCCTCTCCTGTCCAATGTCTTGCATAGTTATCCTATCATCCACTAATGCCTTGCTAAAACCCAACCCTGGATCACTGCCAGTACATTCCTTCTTCACTCTTATTCACATGCTGCTGAACTGACCTGCAAGAAGTCACACAGCCATTCTGACTGGATCTACTACAAATTTATGGTATAGAATCTCAACTGGACCCTCAATAAATCAAGGCAATCCTTTCATTCCTCCCTCATTGATCCTCTACTCTATTTATATTCAAAAGTTTCCTAAACCTCTTCCCTTCTCCTGTCTTCTCAAACCTCTTACAGTACTGCCTCTCTCCACATTCTCCACTGAGGACCTCCCCTTGTCCTTTACTGAGGAAATTGAAGGCATTTAACATATGCTCTGTCTTCTCCTCATCTCACCTCACATTCTCCTGATCATCTCCTATAATCTATTCCATTATTCTACTCTCTGATGAAGTGTCCCTTCTGCTCACCAAGGACAACCTTCCTTGCCTATTTTATCCAGAACATTGCCCTCTTCACCATCGTCTCTTCCTCCCCAATCTTCAGTCTCTATCTACTGTTTCCTTTCTCACCACCTACATATATAACCCTCACTTGATGCCCGTATCCCTTGTGATTATTATCCTATATATTTTCTCTCCTTTTAAGTCAATTTCCTTGAAAAAGTTAGTCAGCAAGCATTTATTAAGTGCTTACTATGTGCCAAGCACTTTATTAAATGCTAGAGATATGAAGAAAGGCAAAAACGCAGTCTATGACTACAAGAAGCTCAAATTTTTTTCTGTTACGTATAGTTTGTTTTTTAAAAGCATGTTACATTTAATATTACTGTAACAAAATTACTCTGTTCATTTGTGCCCCCTTCTGAATTTCCTTTTGCTGTCTTCAATATAGATGGATAAGATAAAGCATTTATTAAGTGCTTACTGTATACCAGGCACTGTGTTAACTATTGGGGATAGAAATATAAGCAATAAGACAAATAGTTCCTGTCCTTCCAGAGATTACATTCTAGTGGCAGAAAATAACACATAAATAGGATCTGAAAAGGGGAAGCGGAAGGTATCCATGCAGGGAAAAGATGAAGAAATAGTTCCAGAAGTAATAGGCTGTTCTGGGTTGGAAAAGAGCATGGCTGGTGCAGGTACTTCCTCAAATGGAAGTTCAGGGAGGAATTTACTAATGGGAGGAAGGGGCCATTCAGGTGGAGGTATTGCCATCATTAGGAAGCCACTGGGATGCAGATGGAGAAGTGGTCTGGAAAGTCATGGGCAGGTCTGTGTGTTTGTATTTTCTTTATGTGCTTTTCTTTCTTTTTCTTTCTTTCTTTGCTCCTTCTTCTCCTTCTCTTCATCCTCGTCCTCATCCTCATTCTCCTCCTCATCCTCCTCCTCCTCCTCCTCCTCCTCCTTCTTCTTCTTCTCCTTCTTCTTCTTCTTCTTCTTCTTCTTCTTCTTCTTCTTCTTCTTCTTCTTCTTCTTCTTCTTCTCCTTCTCCTTCTCCTTCTCCTTCTCCTTCTCCTTCTC